>NC_068359.1:70127109-70242109 GCF_020536995.1 Dreissena polymorpha
AGCACCAACACAAATGAAGCATCGCCCTTTTTTAAAATAAGAAAATTATTGTCCATGGAGTAAATGATACAGGTATAGCCCAGGTTGAGACATCAGTTTAAATTAGGTCTGTGGTATAGGTCTGTGGAATAGAAGGGGTAATTAAATGAAGTAGCAAACGCAAAGATCAACACATACCTGATTAGCTCCACATGAAGTGGTAACATTGCAGTCACCTATGTCTTGTACTCCACTACAGTTGAAGCATTCTAAACCCACTGGGCGATACAAATGAAAATAGTGCTTAAATAAAACTAAGATTACAAATATTGACCGGTTATGAACAAGGGTATCGAATTTATTGCATTGAGGTATATTTTTACTTTAAAGACCTGGTGCACTTTTTTTTACAAACATACATTTGAACAAAACAAATCTTTCAAAAAATACTACAGATTTATAAATATAAATATAAATATACGTTCCCATTTAAAAAGAAATACTGAATTTAAATCTCTAAGACGCTTGTTTTTTTATAAATATGTTGTATGACGTGTTAATCAAGGTGCCATGGTCACTTGCGCTAAACATTTATAAAATTTATACAAAAAAGTGTAATCATTCTGTTTTTGTTGATTTTTTTTCTAAAACATATTTAATCTGGGTATCAAATCGTTTGTTTGGTTTACTCTGATTTAATTGTTTAAAAAATTCGAAGACTTAATACTTGATTCCGAGCCATATTGCCTACATCAAAACATTTACTGATATATACACTATTGACGTTGAATGTAAATGATATCAGGCACCTTTATATCAGGTAGATAACAATTTCGTGGTATGATAAATTCATAGACATGTACAATCCGAGTCAAGTTAGGTTTAGAAAAGATGTAATACGTGTTGCAAAAGTTAACTGAAAAACAAAATCGATACTTAATCACCAATGTTCTTCTCTGAGGCAATATTAAACAAGATCATTCTCATAAAATATTTATAATAGTGGCCGACTTGCAACGAGGATCCAAGTTGTTTTCCATACCGGTTAGTGTTTCAATAATTTATAATAATCTTGGGCTTGATCCAACAGAAATTGCGCGTCAAAGTATTCCGTGAACCTTTAATTTTATTTGTCAATAAATTATGTCACTTGAAATTGGTAAATAATAATCCAACTTATATCTAAACTTGATTTATGTTTGCACTTTTAATCAGAAAAAAGTTATAAAAGCAAATAGTCTTACCGCAACCCAAAATCTGTGTTTGAACACACGCAACTGGAAAAGGTAATATAATCTTTATATAAGTAAAAAGCAAATACAATGATTGCGTTTTAAAAAAACAACTTCAACAAGAAAAGTCGAATATATCAGTATAAATCGCTTACCTATAATGTTAAGGTATAATATTTGCGCTTTCATTGTCGGCTCTAAATGTTAGTACAAGTACGTCCCAGTATTTATTGTGTTGGTTTGATGGAAAAGTTGCCTGTTGATAACTGGCGTGGACCTGTGTACCGATGTGAGTTCATTTAAAGGCAATTGTCATGGCGTTATTAAATTTAATAAACAATAATGCACAATAAATTTAATGAGTATAACAAAGCAATTTAACAAAACAACAACAAAAGTAACATGTCCGCAAAAACACTGACACTAATATTATCATGGTTCAAAAACATAAATTTGCCAATACTTTAATTGATATATGTTTGCATGGCATATCATAAATAATTCATTACGGCTTTATAAATAATTAATGATAAATTGAGTTTCAGTGTAGCTGGTTTTATTTCTTGATTTCCCATTCAAAGATGAATAAAAAGCGTCATCGGATAGAGCGTATAAGCTAGAATAAGACAATACACACACCTTTAACACGACCTTACAGTGATAGTGGCATGAACCAATTTGTAGGTTTCTATATTTACAATCCCGTGTCTGCTTTATCTGTTCAAAGGTCGAAGAAATTACATAAATAGAACAAACACACAGGTTTGGCGGTTCGCTTAAAGCATATGCTATGTTACCTTAGAAAAAAACTGTACTTGTTATGAAAGAAATTGGTTAACATTATTTGCACTCTTGAGTTCAATGTCTTATGCATAAATATTACTACCATACTCTTGAAGCATCAGCTACACAAATATGTGCAACTGGTGTGCTTTTTTTAAAGAATTTGTTGCCATTACGATAAATATCAATTAAATATCACTACGTAACCGGACATTTTTAATAACCTCTGAGTTTGACAGGGTAAACAAGTGAACAAAACTCATACTTTGAATCATAAAAATAGAGTGCTGCATAGTAAGGTTGTGTTTTTTTTTAATTAACCCAATAATATTTAATAAAACCGTATTTTTTTTAAATTTCCAACGTAAAGGTAATTAGCAAATATATAATACTCTTCATAAAATCATAAACAAGAAAAAACATTGCTTCGTAAAAAAGTATATTGATTAAACAGGCATATCTATATTTAAGCAAAAATTACTCATGTATTAAAACAATTCATTTTCCTTTTATCCACACACACACAAACACCCACACGCACGCATGCGCATGACACACATACACACTCACACAAGCACGAACGTACGCACGCACGCAGTACACACACTCTCTCTCACACACACACTCTTAAACACATTCTTCAGCAATCTCGAAAACTATGCGTTTTACTACTATTCATAGACCTTATATGAGAAGGATAAAATGTTATTGAAACAAGTGCTTGAGATAAGCACTATGGAAGTGCCCGTTTCACTATTCCTGTATGATATATTAAATCGATCAGGGTTTTTTTTCTCGATATTACATAACTGTTACTAGTACTTTTGACAATATAAAGTTTCATTAAATCAAAGGCAATGACGTTCATCGCTATTGCATAATCTTAGACGCAACTCAGTTTTCAAATGTTATAACTTTTCATATCGCAAGTTTGAAATGAACACAACCTATTCAAATTTATAAAGATTTTGTCTTCAAGCACTGGTCGAGATGTGTGTGCACTGTTCATCCTCATATTTATATTAATGAGATAACTTAGACAAAATAACTACAATGTCTCTTGTTTTCGCAATTGGTTGCTGCACTGGCAACCATCTTTAGAATTTTGGTTGCCTTGCTAAAAGAATAACAAGCCTAAAATTATTTACATGTTGTGTTATGTGTATCTAATACTTTATCTTTTTTCTTTAAATTATTGAGCAACAGTTTTGCCGACATCACAGACATTTAATGCACCAATTCTTTTTGTGAGCCGGAATTGAATCATTTCCTAGGCCTAATTGATCCACAGTCACCAATTTGTGTTCTATATCTTACCGGATTGAGTTTTTTAAGCTTTGAAAAAGCTAGTTGCTCTACTTTTTAGCCCAATTGTAAGCAACTTTTAAATTGAGTTTCCTGGGCTTAAATCTACTGGCCCAAGGCTAACAGGCAACCACTGAACCTGTAAGTTATTTTTGATGTAAGATCTGACAGTGTATTGAACTCATTCAATTTGCAAGTCTAAAGCGACCTTTTCACGCTTTTTAGTAAATTGAAAAATTAAACAAAATTAATGATATGGAGAGTTCTGTTGTTGTCGTTATATTTTTCATACTACGAGGTTTGCTTATATAAAGTATAAAATAAATCTCTGATTGTATGAGCACGGATGGCCGAGTGGTCTCAACGATAGACTTTTATTCCAGGGGTCAGTGGTTCGAGCCCAGTTGAGGGTAACTTTTTTGTTTCTTTAATTTATTATTGTGTTTTTAATGGAGCCTTTTAGATCCAATGCTTACATTTATCAATATATAGCATTTCACGACAAACTGTCCTTTAAGATGTTTACTAAAAGGCAACAAAGTAAAAATTTAGAAATGATTGGTTGTTAATTTGTTTTAAAAGTGATTTTGTTTTTCTGCCTTGTCAGCGAGGTTACTTTGAAGGTATTATCACTTTTATCTTTTGTTAACCAAATCATTAATAGAAAAGATAATTTAAACTTCATCCCAGTACCAGAGACTCTCTTTAAACGAAACACACCATAAAATCAAAAAGTGTATAGTACTTGATTAGCTTGTGCGCATTGCACAGGCTAATCAGTGTGCACAGGCTAATCTGGGACACCACTTTTTTGACATGCATTAAGATCCGTTTTCCTTGAAAGCAACCAATATGTAGAGATTTCAATGACAAACTGGCCAATGCCGTCGCACAAGCTGTTAAACTTTATTGATTACATATACACACTCACTGTCTGCAGTGTACCAGTGGTGAAGTATAAACAGGCAGATGCGTTGTTAAGAGCAGACCGACTTACAACGCATACCTACCTTTAACCTTAGTTGTCCGCAAGCGAACAACAAAAAAATTGACATATTTGGACTGGAACACGGCTTATTCACCATATTAGACGAACCAATCGCCACAATCTTATGCTACAAGCTCATATTCAATACCGTTATGTAACAAGACATTTTTGCGCTTGTAATTGTCCAGTTATTACTTCGAAGTCAAAATTAATATTCTCAAATCCTATTTGATTGGCAATACAACTATAAGCCTTTGATATATGTGCACTCATGTCTGTATCAGTAAGGGCCTGATTTTATGTTCATATGAAAAAATGAACCTTTCAAAAACAATGCTAATAAGTATGTCGGGGTTTTGATACAAAATGGAGAATATGGCAACAACTCGGTTTTACATTGAAATCATATATATATATATATATATATATATATATATATATATATATATATATATATATATAACAATTATTTCCCTAAAATGTCTAAAATCCAGTTATACTTGCATGAAGAGATTACACTACAAGATGACATAATTAGGCAAACACCAGGCAGCTAGATACTTTTTGCTCTGTTAATTTCTGAATAAAAATTAAGATTACTGATGAACATGATTTTAAATCTTAGTTCGTTGAATTTAAAATAAAACATTTAAAGCGTTTTGATATAATAACAAAGGACAATTGTAGTCATTTCATTTTGAAGATTAAAATACAAAGGACTGTAGGGTAAATGTCGTAATTCAATTAATACCAGAAAACTGAACAAAAATATTAAGTTAATAACAAACTGCTAAGATTTTTCTTTTCTAAATCGGAGACTTAGGTAAATGCGTGCATTGTGTTTCTATTTTTTTAATAATGATTTTAATTTTTAAATAACGTTTACTATTTTTGTACGATCTACCACTTCAAGAATGAGGTAATATTTTTGTCATTTTTTGTTTTCATTTGTTATGTAATTTTGCATAGTGCGGTTTCGCATGCCGATTGCCGGAAATACCCAGAGTTGGTAATAGCAGTTCTATGTTGTCGCTCATGTAGAGCTTCAGGTTGTTTTAATTAAAAACAAAGAAACATACCATAATAATAAAGAAGTGTACGAAGCATGCTTTGTTGTATTTTCTAAATTTTGGGAAATGGAAATGACAGCAAAATTGCCGATGTGCAAAATGGTGCAACAAATACGAAATCACGGTCGGCGCGTGCGGAAAAACAGGCGGCGTTCGATGCTGTAGCCGAGGTTTCGGGCTCGGTCTCGGGGGAGGATTAGGCGGTCTTGGAAGAGGCTACGGCGGCAGCGGATGGGGTGTCGGTTTTGGTGGAGGTTCGGCAGTGGTTCCGGCCTTGGTGGTGGTAAGGGCGGCGGATGGGGCTTGTGCAACGGGGGCTGGTGCAATGGCGGATTGGGTAATGGCGGATGGGGTAATTGCGATATGGGACAATTGCGGACGGGGTATGTGGGGGCAATCGTAGATGGGGATATGGTAAGGGGTTTGGAGGTTACGGCGGCGTTGTTGGCGGCGGATTAGGCCTTGGCGGTGGTTGGGGTCCAAGCGGTGATTTTGATGGATACGCTGGTGCGGCAGTCTAGTGGTAACACACTGGTGCACCATTCCAGAGGTCCCCGGTTCAATTCCTGACCGATGCACTGGAAATTACAGAAATGCTTTAAGTGTTTTCAACCCAACTAGAGATGTACTGGTATGAAACCCAGGTATTTCTCGCGTGTATCAGTGCTATACACTGAGCACGTAAATGAACCCAGTGATCTATTCGCAGAGAGCAAGGGTATCGCATCCGGATTCCTTGTATCACAATACTGTCTCTTCTTCTTGCTATCTCTTCAGCAAAAAAGAACCCCATTGGAAATAAGTGCTTGCACTTTCATGGGTTATCCTTGACTGCAAGAACAAAATAAATATATATATATAGATAGATACGGCTCAGACGGTCTGGATGATAGATACTTAGGCGGTACATACGGTAGAAGCGGTAGATACGGTCTAGCCGGTTAAGTCGATACCGTGTTGGTGATGATTATGGTCTGACTGGTGGATACGGCGATTTGGGCGGTGGTTCCGTCCGGTTGGGGACATGGAAGATTTGGCGGCAAGAAGTTTGTACCCTGTGGAGAACTCTTGGGCGGCCATGGAGGCAGTTACGGTGTTTGCTGAGGCTACCGCTACGGCCGTGACATTCTGATCGCTAGGCTGACACCATATCCAGTTACCACAACAACCGTTGATAAGTTTATTTTAAAGCCATAGTGACTAAAAGTGACAAAGACATTGGTATGCATACGGGAATACCTTAAGTCAAATTCGCCAATGCATGGAGTGATAGTTATGCAAGAGGTTTTCTTTCGTTTTGTTTTCATCATGTTATGTTATGCAGTCTGTATCCATATAAGAATACCTTAAGTATAACTCGTCCATACACTGAATTTCAGCTGTGCAGTTTTTTTCTATCGTTTTGCCATATGCCAGTATTGATCAATTATATACACTGTACTTTATCAGTTGTCTAATGGCTTCATATTACTTTGCAGGACATTTCCCATTTGACCTAGGAATTTCATGGACACTAAATTATGATGCTCGACAAATTTTATCTGTTTTACATGTGTTAGCGATCTTCGAAGAATCACATTTTTCAATTTACTTTCCTCAGTTTTTTTAAGTACGGTGGTAGTTTCAAAAATACGACATTTACATGTTTATTGTTTCAAATACCAATGTACATATGTACAATATAATGATTCAATATAAAGAAGTGAAACTCCAGCTGCTGGAGCAGTATTGAATTTTCATTAAAAACAATTAGTTGGTCCTTTATTTAAGGCAAGTGACCGATTGCCAAAACAGTACAAAACAGCACAATACAGCACAATACAAACCAACATAAACACAAAATATAAATAAAGCTGGGGTCACCGCCTTGGAACGGTCAATGCAAAGCATTGGGGGTTTAAACCTGGTTATAGAGCGCTCAACCTCACACTTGGCCCAGCAATATTCATAATACATTTATTTAAGTGTAAATAAAATTTAACGTCATAGCATTGTAACTCAAATTAAACAATAATAAAAGGGAATTAAAACGCATTCAATTTAATTACTATTTAATTACTCAATTGCATTGAAGATACAAGAGTAACAGAATTACAACTTTTTGACGAACGATCAAATAAAACTATTAACAATTGTCAACTACATTCCTTCTTTATAGAAAAGATTTGAGAATATAGAATCATAGAGTTAAAGGGGCCTTTTCACAGATTTTGGCATTTTTTAACTTATTCATTAAATGCTTTATATCGATAAATGTAAACATTGGATCGTAAAAGCTCCAGTAAAAATCAAGAATAAAATTAAAAAAAGAAAAAGAACATTGCCCGGACCAGGTTTCGAACCAGTGACCCCTGGAGTCCTGCCAGAGTCCTGAAGTAAAAACGCTCTAGCCTACTGAGCTATTCCGCCGAGTATATGTGTAAGAAGTAATTTATACTTTATATAAGCAATCTTCGTAGTTTCACAAAATTTAACGACAAAAACAGAACTCTCCAAATAATTCAATCGTTTCGCGTTGCAACGCTTTATAATTTTTAGGTTTTAAAATCGTCAAAAGATGCATATAATGGCTATATTAGACCATGGTAAATGTTCAGTATTACCGTTTCCTCACAAATATCATAACTAAAACGAAAATTTGCGAATCTGATACAACTTTTTTCAATTTTGTCAATTTACCAAAGCGTGAAAAGATCCCTTTAATATCTCAGATAATCAAGTCATGAAATATGACTATAACTAGCTATAACTGCCAAAATCAGCTCAAAGTACAATATTGGTTGCACGTACTTATAAATGCCATGTGTATACATTTCATTATAGTCATAGTAGTCATATTAATATTATTCGCATCGTAAAATATATATATATACCATAATATTTCAATGACATAATTCATGCAATGTCCGAAAAGTTATATTTATGATTTGTTTAAAATTAAATCTTTTACATTGAGTTGTGATTTCAATTGACCTTAGAAACGCTTCAAACTTTGAAATTATTAAAAACAGCAACGAATAGTCTGACAAGTTCTTTGCGCAAAATTTATGCTTTTGCGCTTCCAAATTTATAGTGCGATTATTACATTAAGAACGTCTAATGTGGTTTAATGGCACATGTTTGGAATATGACAAACATCACAAAATCAAACGGCAAAAAGCATTATTGACTTTAAGTCCCTTAATGTCAAATTCAATATATCATATACGCACACTTAAGCAATATAATATTTGAATTTTCCGAAAGTAAATTATGTCCGAATTCATTTATAACTCGAATAACCATAATTTACCGATTAATACAAGGAATGAAATTCTTATAACAAAATATAACAATTTTCCTCTTAAGAAAGTATAAACTAATATATATTGTTAAAATTTATCATAACGTTGTTCGAAACCACCCTCAATATAAACCACCCAATATATAGAACTGAAAGGAAAGGAAACAATGCATTTAACCATTTGCTAATCTGCATCGAGAAAAGGGAGAAGTTTGAAATATGCATTCAAAATCTCGAAGAAAGAAATGCGAATCTTGCCAGAAGAACGTCGCTCTATTTAGATCAACACTAGTCTTAAAAATCATTTCGAAATCAGTTACAGGGAAGTTCGAGAGTGATTATGGTTCAATATTAGACCTGATTGGGCGACATACTGTCGATCCGACCATAGGATCGCTTGGAATGGGTTTCATTTGCAGCCATTCCTTCTTTCTCGGTCGTGGACCTGGGCTTGATACTTGGACAACTGATATATGAGCATGTGGAATGTGTGCATATAATGTTTAATAATAACAATTAGCTAATATAAAGTCCTTTCATATTTTAGGGACTATGCTGTGATACGGAAATTAAAACAAATGTATATTATACGTGTATTGCAAATTATTCGGACATTTCAATTCCTTATTGCCAACAGATGCCGAATGTTTTTTTAACAAAATTATTTGTTACACTAAATGATATTGTAATATAATGTCTCTATTCTAAAAATTCAAATGACAAAACTATTTTTAAAATTTTCTTATTGACAACCCAAATATCCGTAGTACTGAATTTTGAATTTTTGTACTTGTATTAATTATTAAAACAGCACAACTTCACATTTGATATCATTAAAATACATTTTATTTTAATCACAGTTAAGAAAATGAGCTAATTAGTTATCTTGTAAAACATTTAACACTAGTATATAGTTTGAAACATGTAGTTACATACTAGGTACCGACATATTTTATTTTAACCTTTTATTAGTGTTCATACTTCTATTTACAAAATAACAAGGTTAATTCGAACAAGATGTGATCATGTATTTATGCATTCTAAAATGTAATAATGTATACGTAAATGTTTTTTTCCATAAATCTAATTCTACGCAATCGTTTCTTTATTTAATATAGACAAGTCATTTAGAGGCTTTAAATTATTAATAACAAAACATTTGAAATAACTAACATAATATTTATAGGTTTTACCAATGGCATATTGGCATACTTATAAATCAAGTTGTTGTGAAATATAAAAAGCATGCACTTTTCAATAATTAAAAACACCGAAAAATATGTTTTCGAATATTTATAGAAAAGCTTCAAATTAGGCTAAACTTAAAAAAATATACTTTTCTCTCGAAAAAAAATATACCAAAGGTAGTTTACATTAATAAAAACGGTAGATTGTTTATTTGATTGATAACAAATCGGTTAGTTTTGATTGTTCAAGCAAAATGATATATTTTCTCCAAATCTGTCTTATTCTAATGTAAATGTAAAATATAATATGACTTACCTTTGTATCTGATAGTGTCACAACTATAGATTATAATTAGCCATATAATGATTTTTTAAGAAAAAAATGTTGATGGCCTTACAGGCCATAAATCGATAATTTTTAAATCTAGAGATATATTTTATTGATGGTCTTCTGTGTTTTAATATATTGCTATTAAACATGGTTCAACTGTTTGAGAAATTTGAAAAAAATATTACATTAAGGTCACTTTCATTGTCTATTTGATTTCATTGATACGTTTACTAATGGGCTCTCTGACCTTATAAGTCAAGTATTAAGTTAAACTTTTGGACTCAGTTTTCAGAAAATGGCACCAATGGATTTGTGTAAACTTGCGATATCTACCAGACTTGTTGATGTCCTAAATGAATATAAAATTTGCAGGTCCTATTGAAAGACAGCTTTATTTCACATTACAGGAGACATTATGATCTATGTCTAACTTGTCCAATGAAATCTGTCATTAGCCTCGCGCAACTATGTCGCATTATTGGAAACTTACGCTGCACTTCGCCAAACACTTTCACAGCCTCACTAGGAGATTCAAGATGTTTAGACACATTATAAAAGTATTATGTTTGCTATTCGCATTTCCGAGATATTGGGGCGCGTCAATAACAGTGAAATTCATCAGATTAAGTGGCGAATTCTCAATACCGTATATAGAAATGTCAACCAGATCTGCCAATGGACGTAATGAATGTGCTGCACTTTGTACGGAAGACTGTTTGTTTCTGAAGTATGAGGACAATGGATCGGGCTTAGGAAAATGTGACCTGTACACACTATGGGATACGGTCTATGCCAGCCTGAAATTCGTGGATGTTGCAAATTTGTACAAAAAGGTACGTTTATACAAACATTTTGGCATATTTGTTATAAATAACGTTTATCTGATTACTATGCTGATATGCTTACAATAATATTAGAACAGGGGCGAACATTCTCGATTATTAATTATACCTTCATATTTCGGGGGTTGTCCTCTTCATTTGAAATATATCATTTATCTATAAACAATTGTTTTTTATCAATATTAAATCGAAACATAGGGAGCACTAGTCTCTTGCTGAGTTATACGAGTGTATACAAATAAAGCCAATAATTAAAAAACTTTTATTCATTTTGTGAGCAACATAGTACAATCAAAACCTTATGCTTATTTCGTTCTTTTGATTTCCTTCGAAGACACAAGGTTCTGGTTTTAATTAAAAAAACTGGACATGTCTCAATAAGCTTCAGGCGTTTGATTCAATCGAATTAAACATAATAGATTTCAACTAAATTAATATAACAACCGTGTCAATCTTAACAAAACGGCGTTTTCTTTACAGAAAAAACACGATTCATTATATCCCGCATTGTATATGGTCATATACTGGCACTGAAGGGGTCATTTTATTCAATTACATCTTTGGTTGGATTGTTATTTCATCAAGCATTTTTAACTTGGCTGACTGCGGTTTTGATACTGGGATAGTAGGAAGTGAATTGGCGAGTAATGTTACGATGGATTATTAAAATTAATTAATCGTTGTTGTACCTTCGTTTGAATGTGAAGTAATGGAGTAATTCGGTCTTTGTATTTGTTCAGTATTAAATATAATACATTTGCGTATGTTAACACTATACCTACGGTATTTTGTTTCAATATTTGTATTATACTTTGCGTTACATTATTTAAACAAAATAGTTGGGTGATTGTCTTTATCTTGTCGTGAAATCAATAGAAATGCAAAACCTTTTCCTTAGGTGAAACAAAACCAGATGTATTGATTTTTGTGTATATCTTACAATCAAACAATAGGCTAATAAATCTTCCCCATAATGGCGGTAATCCTAGAAATAACTTCAAAAGTTTTGAAAGTTATTTTTTCTGTTATTACTATATGGCTTCAAGTACCCATAAAAAGTCCTGAACTGTTGCAGTTGCGGATTTTGAAGTATTGACTTCAGAAAACAGGAGATACAGGATTTGTTATATATATATAAGTATTTGATTCGCCTGAACATCCATATTTATCGTGAATATTTAGTTTGAATGTATTGCATCAAAACGAATCTAGTATTAAACAATAGTTAATATATTTTTTAATTAATTTGATTTTTTATCACGGGATAATACTCAAGATCAATAAATTGTGAGGTAATATTACCCCATCCACTAATATATTTCCATACAAGAACCAGTACAAATGTGTGCACAATAAAAATTATGCATTTCATGTTTTTGTAAATGTTTGGAAATGACGGCTTAATACGTTCAGTGAAGTATAAGGGACGTTTTATACTGGATAATAGTCGAATGGCTTTACACCTACTTTTTGAATGCCATTCAATCCATGTGAGCATTTTAAAGTTTTCTCACTCTCTAGTATTATATTAGTTTTCTGTAATAAGGACGACACAAAAGTTCTTAAAACATCATGCATTTCATACCCGAACTAACAGTTCTCATCAAATTCCTTATTATTATGAATATTGCATTTGACAGGTATATCCTCCCGCCAATGTGTTTGTGGGAATATCTGAAGAAAACACATGGTACGAGGCCAGCAACTTCTGTCAGAGTCAGGGAGGCAAATTAGCCATCGCCGACAGCACCGCCAAGGTGGATAGAATGGTCAGCCTCATGGGCTCTGGGAAATTCTGGGTAGGAGGCTGGAAAAACGGGACAACCTGGCAATGGGTGTCCGGAGCGGTCGTGAAGCCAGCGCCTGAAAACGATGATATCGGAGCGGAGTGTCTTTGGTTGTTTTATAGAAAATTATCCGATTGGTACTGTGGTAGAAGTTTTAGGTCAGTTTGTGAATTTCAGTTTTAAAAACGAGTTTTCTTCTAGTGCTACTACAGCTGCGATTACTTTCATTCGAAAAACATGAATCTGCGTTCGTGTAGTGAACTATCTAAAAATAGCTCAATATTTAAATTTAAGTACGGTTTATTAAAATTTCCATTTTGTAGAATTACTTGACAAAAGAACAATTTATGGTGACTGAAACTTGTATGAACATTATCCGCGTATTAAGTAGTGTAAATAATACATACATGAATTTTAAAGTACTTGTTCTGGGTCAACATGTGCATTCAGGCGGGCTAAGGAATGTTGTACAGCTGGATTACTACTTCACTGATTTGGCATTAATTTCATGCATTGATAACATCCACTATTCATAATCGGGTTTGTTTTTGAACGTATAACTATAAATTGAAACGATATTTAAAAAAATTCATGAATATACAGTAACAACAACAACAACATTTATTCAGCAATGAAGCTTACAATAAAGCTTCTAGCCTACAATTGTGAATATACATATAATTTTGGTTCAGATGATTGTATTTATTATTTGATAAAGGAGGACGCAAACTAGTAATTATTAATCGTAATGGCTTTGATTAATAGTCTGAAATCTAAAAATGAAAGGGTGTATTTGTTAATTGTTCTGACATAATGAAAATGCTGACATGTGTTAGTAAAACAGTTGATGACAGACAAAACACGTTAATATGAACCAAAGGTACACTTTAGCCAGACGAAAGTATGCAAATATACAGAATTCTGTTTAATAAAAAACAAGATGGATATAATAGCAAATCTATGAAGATAATTTCTAGAGTGTGTCATGAGTTATTGCTCGATTAATCACGTATAAGTTCTTGCCTAAAATTGTTTGCGTGATATACTTTGCTAGTTCACTTTTATTTTTCGAAGACATGATGATTTTAAATTTTATTATCGTTAGCCATCTACAATAATATTGTTTAAGTAGTTTCTCTTCTTAGTTGAAAATATAAGGGGCACGTTAGGATAAAATGAGATTTGTTTTCTATATGTGAATCACAGGTTTTGCATTTTCTGTCTCCTCTATTTACATTATAATAACGACATTGTTCGACTTCAAATGTGCGATTATAGTCTTAATTTAATAAATGCTATTATATATCCTTTTTTTTATTATATGTAGGTATGGTTCGAATTCAAAACTACTTTTGAATGTACAATACGTGCTAAGTCTCCCAGATTGATTGATGCTACTGTGCCAGTTATGTTTGAATTGATCTATTATCCGGAGTTTTATGGTTTCTAGTGATGGCTTAGTAGTGCCTTGGTTTATCCATAAATCCACAAGAACCATTTGTTCCAGCATTTCTTTTATGTGTGACGTCCAGTTATTTTTATGGTAATTTATTTTATTTTTCTGCGTCCGTTTTTAGCATGAAAGTAAACCTTTTTTATAATGATATTTTCCTGTAAATTAAGGATTTTAATCAAGTATCGAAACAAATAATTGTTCGGTGTTCATATAGCGGTATCCTTCCAAGTTCACCATACAGACCGATAAGGTTAGTTGATGTGTTAACGCATGGTAATTTTCTTAAAAATTAAGAATGGATTTGCTTATTTTCTTTTGCTTTATGTTGACCCCACACCTCAGGTGAGTAGTTTAGAAATGGGCATTTTAATACATACAATAATTTAGTTTTTTCTTGTGTTTGAAATTCATACTGATTTAAAACCGAAAAGAGTTTATGCATATTCCCCAACGCCTGTTCTTATATGCACTTATGAGTTCTGTCCCAGTTTCCTTTTTTGAAAAAGTAAACTCCTAAATATTTCAAGGATGAAACGACTTCACGTTTTTCGCCGTATATGAATATGTCAATATTTGCGTGCCTTGTGCTGTTCTCAAATATAATTTTTGTTTATCGATAGGGATAAGACTGTGCGATTTTTGTTTTTGCTCTATGTATCTTTACTGTCCATGTTTTACAGAATAACTCGATATCGTTTAACATGGAATGTAATACGGTTTGTGATTTTGGGACTAGAACTTGATCGTCCGCATAAAGTATCAAAAATTATTTAAGATCATGTATTGAAAATACATCATTAATATTCGAGTTAATATTATTTAAAATATCGTTTACGAATTCCATAAACAGTAAGGATGATCCACAGTCACCCTGTTTAACTCCTTGATAAGAGTATATTATGTCTGATATCTCGTTATTATTTTTTATTACTGATTTCAGTAAAACTTTCTCACATAGTAACTCGCACAGCTGTTATCCACGATCAAAACCCCCGTTGTTCAACAAAGACTGTCCTGAAGCATAACACGAATTTGAAAGTTTTACTGGAAACCCGTGTTGCTTGCACATGCATGAAGTTTGTGTGCAGAATAACCTGATATGTTGCGTTGTTGTTATTAAATTCTGATATCTTATTTATATTATTGATAAGTGATTCACGTAAAACATGCGCAGATTCTTCGTTGAAAATTAATTTATTTACTGTGTATTTTCCTGTATTAGAGAATTTGTTATTTAACGTAGGATCATTTGATGTGAATTCAAGGTATATGGCGGCGTGATCTGAAAAATTGCTCAGATCTAGTATCTTTAAATCATGCATAAGTTTAGTTCAGTTTACGTTTACCAACAAATAGTCAGTGACGCTGTGAAAGCGTCGTGATATAAACGCTCAGTTGGTGTCGTTTGGTAAGAACGGCCTTTGTTCGCTTTTTTGGTTTAAATGTCTGTTAAGATAACGGTTATGTCCGAACACTGCTGTAAAATAATTTATAAACTTGAATTAGTTTCCTTTATTGTTTGTTTTGATTGTTCCATTTAACTGTTCGTGAATTTCATAGCGTTTTCGATATCCCTGAATTGTATGTCTCTCGTTTTAGATTCCGGGTTTTCTACTCGCGCGTTTATTCTATCTAGTTGTTCGAGTTTTTCTTATTTAGCGACTGATAGCTTTATGAACTTGATATCTTGTATAATTTCAGTCGCCGAGGGTGGTGGTGTTGGTGGGGGTGCATTGTACTTTGTATAGTGTATGAACTGATATATATCGGTGTAAGGTTCATGTGGGTAAGCAATATGAGTGTAAACTTTTGTCCGCTAAAAACATGTATTTTTATCAAATAAAATTAATATTAATCCACGGGGGATATATTTTGTTATTCAAACTAAGATGACAACATAAGCATGGCCATGTGTATGTATTGATGTGACACAAGTGCATTTAACTTTAAAATGTTCCTTGTACCTAGAGATAAATAGAGTGCCAAATAAGCTGTAGGGACATTCAACTTTATTGGAAAACATTGCATTGTTTGACAGACTTAACCTCAATATGTTACTTATTTAACAACATAATGTGCACTTGTTTTCGCAACCATAGTGGGAAAACGCCCATCTAACATGTACAATTGTTGTTGATTTTTGTAATTTGATTAACTTTGGTAAATGTTGGGACAAATATTAATCGATGTTAGACATCATGTCATGAAATGCAAATGAGTTGTTTATGCCATAACGCATCATTCAAATATGTTGTAAAACTTTTGATCGTTGAATTCATTTTGTTTAAGAAGTCTTGATGGCTTGCCGAATTAAAGATACAATAAGTAAAATTAAAAGCAAGCATATCCGCTTGAAGTTAACGATATCGTTAAAAGCACAAATAAAAATCCCACTGTCTCTCCTCCCTACTTCAGAAACAATTTGCTTGATGGGATTAAAATGCTTATTTTCAAGTTGCTAAAGATAAGTATTAAACGTATGACATTGTGGTGCAAAGCTTGTTTAAAGATGTAAGATCTATAATGATTCTCGTCCTAACAGTGAGTTGGTGAAAAACGTTGCTATCCTGGATTAGTGTTTATCGATTGAGACAAGAATGTGCGAAAAATATTTCACACAAATACTTATTAATACAAATGTATTATTAATATATGGTTTTTAATTAAATCATGCATTTCGTCTATATCAAAATATATTTAATAATTTATAAATCCAATAAAATGATACATCATAAACATTTTACCAGACAGATTTAAAAAAGAATGAAGTAGCGTCCTTCTTTTGAAGATGTGACTAATTTCAGCTGCTTGTGTCCAGGAACTTCATGGGTGTAAACGGATATTATACTGTTAAATTGATTTCGACTTTAACGTTGTATAGAGCATGCGCAGAAAAAAAATTTATATTGTCGTGGGCTTTATATCGCACCGTTTACACAAAGTTTCAAAGGTTTAATGTGTGTATACAGAGTAGATTAGAACAGTTACTTTCAAATTTCCAGTTTTATGCCCCCGGATCGAATGATCGGGGTATATTGTTTTTGGCCTGTCTGTCTGTCATTCTGTCATTCTGTCCCAAAACTGTTACATTGGTCATAACTTTTGCATTATTGAAGATAACAATTTGATATTGCATGTGTATCTCTTGGAGCTGCACATTTTGAGTGGTGAACGTTCAAGGTCAAGGTCATCATTTAAGACCAAAGGTAAAATGTATGGCTTCAAAAGAGTGCATTAGGGTGCATTGTGTTTCTGACAAACACATCCCTTGTTTCTTTTTGTGTCAATAAGTTCTAGATCGGTTATTTATATTGCATACCCGTGCCTACATGTGCTTACCTGTTCTAGCTCTCGGGGATTACATTGCTTTTTAATACCAATACAATAATTACGGTGGTATT
Organism: Dreissena polymorpha; assembly: GCF_020536995.1. NCBI lineage: Eukaryota > Metazoa > Mollusca > Bivalvia > Myida > Dreissenidae > Dreissena > Dreissena polymorpha. The sequence continues at coordinate 70,144,754 of NC_068359.1, forward strand.
GTGTAACTGGATATCTCAGCAATGCGCGCGAGGTAAAACTATTGATAAGTTTTTTTCTTCCAACATTGAATAATGTTGGATAGTAACAATAATGCAAACAAAACAAACAATTAAAACGAAAGGTGAGAAGCGCACTAAAGATGAAGCATCTCCCGGTTCGACCTCGGACCAACCGGTACCGAAAAGTCCCGAGTACTTCATAAACGGCGTCGGCGTCGATCCTATCTACACCGTCGGCTACATAAACATCATTTTCGCAACCTCTTCAGATGTTTGGGAAATTTTATCCGCCGCACTTGCATTAACTGTCTCAGGAGCAAACTGTTCCATAATGTTACGGTTTCTCGCCGTCACCTAAATATACAACCGGAAATCCAGTGGCGCCGACAGATGCAGGGATAATAGGCAAACCATCACAAATAACATAAGTCAAGTTATGAACTTAGCTAAAAGGAAAGTAGACTTGTTAAATTAGACAAAATTGATAAAATTTAACTTGACATTTGCACAATAGCAAAAAAAGTGTTACCCTTGCCGAGGATTGATTAAGCGACATTGAAACACAATTGTCTGCTGCTGACTTGAATGTATTTGAATTGGACAGCGAATAGCATAAGAAGTAACATTGAATTTTCAACAAAAATGGCAGCCAAGCAACATGCATTTGAAGCAATTTCTAAAGATTTTGACAAAATAAGGGCCGAGAGTCAGTCACTGACCGACGAAGTTGTAGATCTGAAAGATCGATCAATGCGAAACAATTTATTGGTCTTCAACTTTGACAAGGAAACACTTTCGCCGATCGCAAACATGAAAATTGTACCAATAAAATCCATGAATTCTGTGAAAGGGATTTGGCAATAACCGGTACGAGGGAATACCCTTTACGATTTAACTATTTACAGGACAAAGTGACTGTTATAAATACAGAAAGTGATGGACCTTTATGCAAAGTCGAAATGTCCGCCATTGACCAATTCTCACGTGAAATTCGAGAACGTCGAAAGAAGCTCATACCATGTTTGTTACGGGCATTCCGCGAAGATAAACGCTCATCTCTGATCAAGACAGGCTATTAATACACGGCCGATAATCCGCCGCCAGGTCCCGTACCGGCTATGCCGCCGAACCGCGCCGACCCAAAAACCATTGCATAGTCAGAGACGCCCACAACGCGACGAACCACCGACGGTACCAGGAAACCGCTCCTTCCGGTCGCAGAGAATGTAGGAAAATAACAAGAAGCACCTCAAATTTGTACTCTGGAATGTTCAGGGTATTGTAAACAAACTGTGTGATAATGACTTTCTGAAATAAAGTCTGTGATATTATGCTGTTATGTGAATCATGGCATTAACGTTAATATAAATTTAGACACTTTTTCTTGCCAAACATAAATTTAGTAAGTAAGCTGAACGTTGTAGTGAAGGGCTTTATGTATATGAGTCGTGTTCTGAGAAAACTAGGGCTTAATTCATGTGCGTAAAATGTCGTCCAAGATTAGCCTGTGCAGTTCGCACAGGCTAATCAGGGACGACACTTTCCGCTTTTATGGTATTATTAGTTTCAAGGAAGTCCCCTACCGAAAATCAAGTTAAGGCGGAAAGTGTCGTCCCTGATTAGCACAGGCTAATCTGGGACGACACTTTACGCACATGCATTTTGACCAGCTTTCACAGAACAAGACACATTTTATAAGAAAACATATAACTTGTCGATTTCAATTAGTTATGCTGCATATCCCATTACGATTAAGAAATCGTTCATTGGTACTGAACATGATCTTAATTTCATCCATTGCTATATCCCGACCGAAGATTCGAACGTATATAACTCAATTCACTCCCCATTCTGTGAGTATGTTTGTATTCCAATATATATCAAATCGTATACGGAGATATAAACAGGTCGGTCATGTTGTTGTAACTGGCGATTTAAAAGCGCGAGTGGGTCACAGTTCAGACTTAAATCAAACTATTGATTTACAACGATTTATTAAGCTGCCAGTGGAGGATTTTGATGTAAATAGTAAACTGTTACGTAGCTCTCATTTTCGATATTTCAAACGGGTTCGGTAACAAATTATTGAACGTATTTAAATATTGTAGTGTTTTTATAGTTTACGATAGAGTTAAGCCGGTCGTTTCACTTGCTATAATTTAAATAGATGTACATATGGTGTTAGCATTGTTGACTATGTAATCGCGGATTATGATATATTTCCGTTATTTAATGTTATGCCTGTTAATGACTTATCCGAATGTTCGGATCATTGCCTCATTGAATTGTGTATGAATGTAACCAATAAATCTGGTCCCGATGAATGTTTATATGCTGAAACAAATAGTATGGGAAGACAACACATCTGATTTGAATGACAAATTATCTTCAAAAACTGATTGTTTCGATAATGTTCTTCAGTCTTTTTTTAACAATGACATTAATTTAAATTACTGTATTGATAGGATGTCTGACATTATTTATGAGTTGTCTTATTATGTACGTGGCAAACAAATCACGTCGAAAAATATCTCTCCTCCTTTTAAAAATTCTTATTGGTTAAATACTGATTGTAAACTAGCCAAGTCAAAATTTATCAATGCAAAAGACTATTTACATTAGACAATAATTATGTTAATCGGGTTGCAATTTTGTAGGCTAGAAGTGAGTATTGTTGTTTGAAGCGCAAAGTTAACAGTGCATATTAGTTATTATAATAAAGAAAAATACTCCTCATGCGCAATGAACACATCTAACTCGCGTACGTTCTGAAAGTATATTAAGAAATATAGCAGAAATAAATCTGATAAAAATAGAATTAATGTGGATGAATTTGTGAATCTCTATTAAAACATGTCGGCAATGCCCAACGACAATTGTTTTTGACGATGCTGTTTTTGACGATGCTGGAACAGCATCGTCTAAGGTGTGATAACCATAAAAAAATTCTTCACAATGGCGACCTATGTAAAAGACCGAGCCAGTCCGATTGAGATAACTCGATTTTTCTAATCGAAATACCTAGACCTCGTTGATTTTCATTGATAACATTCTCCTAGCAGAGTTGTCGTTCGTGTTTCAACATTCAACAATGGCCGCCCCCATGAGAGTCTCGAGTCAAAACTTTCTTATTGGCTTGTTTCGCTATTTAGAAGCTGTTATTTATGATATATGAATTATTTATTCACTAAATCTCCGCTAATGACAACAATGGATGGAATTCGAAGGATATATTCGATGTGAACGGATCACTTTCTACAACAATGGCTTCGCTCATAAAGACTTGATAACACTCGTGTCAAAACTTTCTTACAGCTTAAATCGGCTTGTTTCGCTATTTAGTAATGCAACAATAAATGGAATTCGAAGGATATATTCAATGTGAATGAAGCACTTTCTGGATCTCGACAGCTTGACAAGACATAACTGGCATACTGATGATACTGGTGCTTTTAGTTCTCAATTAAGTCATATTTTGCTTTATAAATTGTGTTCGAGCATTTTGCGACTTATTGAATGGCTATGATACCCGATATCAACATGTCATATGGGATTTGCATATCACCAAGCTGTCCTGAAATACAACATTGATTACAAACTCTTTACTCAAATTACTGGTTTGTATGATTTTTTTCTTCTTTCTATTTAAGTAGTTGATATCGTTATAGTCCAAATAATTAGACGTAATTTGCCGTTTAGTCCATGTTTATCGACCTCATATTTATAGGAGTAGATATTATGTTAAAGGGACCTTTTCACGGATTTTGACATGTTTTGAAGTTAGTCATTAAATGCTTTATATTGATAAATGTAAACATTGGATCTTAAAAGCTCCAGTTAAAAATCCAGAATAAAATTCTTTTAAAAAAAGTAGTCCATAGCAGGGCTCGAACCAGTGACCCCCTTAGTACTGGAGTGAAAACGTATTAGCCTGCTCGACTATTCTGCCAAGTATAAATGGTTGATGTATTTTATACCTTATATAAGCAATCTTCATAGTTTCACACAATTAAACAACAACAACATAACTCTCCAAATTATTCAATCGTTTCCCGTTGCAACGCTTTATAATTTTTAAATCGTTAAAAGATGCATATAATGGCTATATTAAACCATGGTAAATGTTCAGTAATACTGTTTCCTAAAAATAGCATAACTAAAACGAAAATTTGCGAATCCGATACAACTTTTTTCAATTTTTGTCAATTTACCAAAACGTGAAAAGATCCCTTTAAAGTTAAATGAACTGTATCCCAGTAAAAGAGACATTAAGGCGATTGTGGCTTGTTAAAATCCAGTTCAGCCTGCAGTTGCTTGAAAGCTGTTTGCTTAAGAGCGGTACAATGACAAATAGTTTTATTGGATACTGATTAGATTGCCCTTTTCCTGTGACCTGGCTAATTAAATTCAGAAGCCTGGTAACAGTTTAACGTTAATGTTACCAATGTGTCAGACCAGGGCCTGGATTTTGAAATCTAGGACATGCATGGTCAGAAGATGTCATTTAAGATTATACATTTTTTCAAACACATACAAATGCATACACATATAAATAGTAAAATGCACTAAGTCAGAAGGCATTTGACTTCGGCTGGTGCCTTGGCACACCAGGTGTTTCGGTTGCAATAGTTTGATGGACTCACTACTTGGATGTGTAGTTACATTATTTACAGTATATCAAACAGTATAATGTTTTAGTATGCCCCCCTTCGAGGAAGAGGGGGTATATTGTTTTGCACATGTCGGTCCGTATGTCCGTCCACCAGATGGTTTCCGGATGATAACTCAAGAATGCTAATGCCTAGGATCATGAAACTTCATAGGTACATTGATCATGACTTGCAGATGACCCATATTGATTTTGAGGTCACTAGGTCAAAGAACAAGGTCACGGTGACCCGAAATAGTAAAATGGTTTCCTGATGATAACTCAAGAACGCTTATGCCTAGGATCATGAAACTTCATGTGTAGATTGATCGTGACTCGAAAATGACTACTATTGATTTTGTGGTCACTAGGTCAAAGGTCAAGGTCACGGTGACCCGAAATAGTAAAACGGTTTCCGGATGATAACTCAAGAACGCTTATGCCTAGGATCATGAAACTTCATAGGTACATTGATCATGACTTGCAGATGAACTCTATTGAATTTCAGGTCACTAGGTCAAAGGTCAAGGTCACAGTGACCCGAACTAGTAAAATGGTTTCCGGGTGATAACTCAAGAACGCTTATGCCTAGGATCATGAAACTTCATAGATACATTGATCATAACTCGCAGATGATCCCTATTGAATTTCAGATCACTAGGTCAAAGGTCAAGGTCACGGTGACCCGAAATAGTAAAATTGTTTCCGGATGATAACTCAACAACGTTTATGCCTAGGATCATGAAACTTCATAGGTACATTGATCATGACTCGCAGATGACCCCTATTGACCTTTCAGGTCACTAGGTCAAAGGTCAAGGTCACGGTGACTTGACACAGTAAAATGATTTCCGGATGATAACACAAGAAAGCTTACGCCTAGGATCATGAAACTTCATAGGTACATTGATCATGACTCGCAGATGACCCCTATTGATTTTCAGGTCACTAGGTCAAAGGTCAAGGTCTCAGTGTCAAAAAACGTATTCACACAATGGCTGCCACTACAACTGACAGCCCATATGGGGGGCATGCATGTTTTACAAACAGCCCTTGTTTTAAAAATGTTTTCATGTAGTATACTTATATTGATATTTACAAAATTGATGCATATGAATGTTAGACTTTACTGAAATCATTTTAATGATACTGAAATCATGACAGTGAATTAATACTGATAATTATTTAATATATTTTGCTTGATACAATCATGTACATCTATATCAAATGAGATCATTCTGTAACTTAAGTGGTGAATTTCAGTGAATTAAATTAAATCCAAAATATAAGTAACTCTTATATCTCTCCCGCAGCTCGCACACCTAAACCTCCTGCTGTGTACCTATCCAGATCCAGATAAGAAGAGTTGATACATAATTATGTATCATATTGTTCAGAGGGGATGATTTTACCTCTGTTGTATCAATGTATTGTTTTACTTCTTTAATCAGTGTGTTTAAAGATATATAAACATAGCTCCAGGATCTTTGCTTCAGGCAATCAATATTTCATATCCTGATCTCTTTTTCTAATGGATATTTTAACTAGTTCCAACATTCAATACAGTAAAATATATGTTAAGTAGTATCTGTACACATTGGTAGATTGAATTTGTACATCAAATATTATTTTTTAATTGTTTTAAAAAGATATAGTTCAAATGTTCATACTAGATTAATTTAGAACCTTAGTCATGTCACTGATATCTATAGTCTGTGGTCATGTGGTAATTAAACATTTTTAAATATAACCACTTTTATATGGAGTCCTGACCAGATCTCAAATGCATATCCCTTTTCTCTGTTGAATAAAAAAATGACATCCTTTTCACATGGAAATTTCACTCTGACAGTCATGGAAAAAGAGCCTGCACAACACAGATCAAAAATACTTTTTATTTGTGGATAATCCCATATCTTGAAACTCTATGTGCATAAATATCTCAAGTCTTCATGAAATCAGGACAAAAAAAATGTTTTTTAGTCCTTAATTGACCTGGCTATAGTAATCAGATTATTATAAGCTCAATTAGTCTATTTATGTCATATGCTTTGTGTATTGTTAACATTCACACACTATTGCAGGTACATGAAAGCAAAAAATAATAACAAAGCCATCCATACTATAAAGGTCAATGGCAAAGCCTGTGAAAGAAATTTCGCATTGAGTGTTATCACAAAACGTGCTCATGGTAAGCTTTTGTGATCGCTTTATGACCGTCGTGAGCCGTCAACATTTGCCTGGTTAACTCTGTGGATGCCACGTTTATATTCCAATCTTCATCAAATTTGGCCAAAATATAAATCTCAATGATATCTTGGATCAGTTTCGAAAATGGTTACAATTGGTTGAAAAACATGGCTGCCAGGCCCAGGGGGTGGGGCATTTTTCCTTATATTGCTATAGTAAAACATTGTTAACACTCGAGAGGTCACATTCATTTTCCGATTTTCATGAATTTTGGTCACAATATTTGTCCCAGTAATATCTTGTTTTCTCAGGTGAACGACTTTGGGCCTTTCAGACCCTCTTGTTTTTTCATCTTACCATTTGAAGAAAATATATCATTGCACAGATGTCTTTTACTTTTAGAATGTGTTATGCTGCATTTCGTATGTGGCTTGTTCGGGGTATATTGTTTAGCACATGTCGGTCAGTCCGTCAGTCGGTCCGTCCACCAGATGATTTCCGTATGATAACTCAAGAACGCTTAGGCCTAGGATCATGAAACTTCATAGGTACATTTATCAAGACTGGCAGATGAACCCTATTGATTTTCAGGTCACTAGATAAAAGGGAAAGGTCACAGTGACTAGAATGCTTAGGCCTAGGATCATGAAACTACATAGGTACATTGATCATGACTGGCATATGACCCCTATTGATATTCAGGTCATTAGGTCAAAGGTCAAGGTCACAGTGAGTCAAAACAGTTTAATGATTTCCGGATGATAACTCAAGAATGCTTACGTCTAGGATCATGAAACTTCATAGGTACATTGATCATGACTTGCAGATTACTCCTATTGATGTTTAGGTCAAAAGGTCAAAGGTAAAGGTCAAAGTGACTCAAAACAGTAAAATAGTATCCGGATGATAACTCAAAAATGCTTACGCCTAGGACCATTAAACTTCATAGGTACATTGATCATGACTGGTATATAACCCTTATTGATTTTCAGGTCACTTGGTCAAAGGTCAAGGTCACAGTGACTCATAACATTAAAAAGGTTTCCTGATGATAACTCAAGAAAAGTAAGGCCTATGATCATGAAACTTCATAGTTAAATTGATCATGACTGGCAGATGATCCCTATTGATTTTCAAGTCACTAGGTCAAAGGTCAAGGTCACAGTGACAAAAAATGTATTCACACAATGGCTACCACTACAACTGACAGCCCATATGGGAGGCATGCATGTTTTACAAACAGCCCGTGTTTGTCTTATGTTGGTAAATGTTCATCTCGGTCAATACTAGGTTAAGTTTGAAAGTAGGTCATATGTGGTCCAAACTAGGTCAACAAACCAAATCACAGAAAAGGTTAGTGAACACTCCAGAGGTCACATTTTCTTATAGATCTTCCTGAAAATTGGACGGAATGTTATCTCGTTTGAAAGTTGGTAGTTTGTCAAAAACTAGGTCATTAGGTCAAAATATAGAAAACTTCCTTTACCTTTCTACAGGTCACATTATCTTCCTGATTTTCATGAAAATTGCTTACAATGTCCATCTTAATCAATTCAAAAGCTGAATTTGCAAGTTGGTCATGTGCAGGCTAAAGCTAGGTTACAACTTAGTCAAATCATACACAAGTTTTTGACACTATAGAAGGAGTTTTGGGTGAGCGATACAGGGCTATCTTGTTTTAGAACAGCCTGTAGTAAGAAAGGGAAGGTATTGCATTTGTTTCAAAAGTAACATTTTATTGTTATTGGAAGTAACTGAGCAATTATATGATGTCATAGTTTTGGTTATTTTGCTCACTTGTTATGATGTGACGAGGTGAGCTTTTGTTATCACTCTTTGTCTGTTGTATTTTATCCAAAGTTTATTGTGAACACATAAGATATCATTTTACAATGTTTAAATTTGGGTGTCACCTCTTTAACAGATTCTTATGAAACTAGTCACCTCTATGTCATTTTGGGTTTCATATTCTATCAAAAATTAGGGCACTATGTCAAATATAAGAAAAGGTCTGTTAATACTTTAGTGGTCACAATCTCTCTCTGATCCACTTGTAAATTGGTTAGAACATTATTTTAAATGTTTTCAAAGTCAAGCTTGAAAGTAGCATACTAGTATTCAACATTTAGGTCACAAGGTCTAGTATCAGTGATTAACAAGTCACGTTCCAAAGTGGGTCATGTGCTTCCAAGCATTTGATCAATAACTAAAATCATTAAAATCTATGTTAACACTTACATTTTTTACCTGATCTTCATGGCAGTTGATCAGAATGTTCAAATAAATAAAAGTAGGAACTCGGTAACAAGGCTCAAATAGATCGGATAGACGCAAATAGTTTATTCATACTCACAATGCCTTTGTTTTCTAGATCTTCATGAAAAATTAGTTAACACCACTAGGAAACAATCAGTTTCAGGTGAGTCGCATTGTGATGTTAAAGCTATCTATGTATAGACGATGTCAGAAATTAAGTCGACAAAGTGGTCTCCCCTGAAACTATCCTTTTCCGCCATTACGGTGCTCCCTAGTCAATATCTCCGAAATCACGAAAGCTTATCCAGCCGCTATGCCTTACGGACACTGTAGGGGGGCAGACAATGTGTCGTAGTTGGGTGCAGCAATAACCAGAGAGACCTGTATCGTTGGAAAAATATAATATGTGCTGAACATGGCAAAAAAAAGAGAATTGTATATGCCTTGCTCCGTTCAAGTTCCATTGTTTACCTCTGAACGCCGAGTGAAGACGAGAGTGGTTGGGTGTTATCAACAGGAAAGATTTCAATCCATCAAGCAAAGCCGTGGTAAGAACCATGTAAAACCATAAGTTAACTCTGTTATGTAAAGATCTACATACTTTCACTAGTATCAATCTGAAATTGAGCCTGAGTGGTCAGTCTTTAATAAAAACTTTATTTGTATTCGGATGAATGGCAATTCGGACAAAATTGTTATTCAGCTTTGTTAAGACTGTTCCGATCTAGGAACGAGTGCTGTTTGGTGAACTTTATAATGAATTAGTTCATTGGTTGATTGAGGTCAGTTTTACCAAAGTAACAAAATTTAATATTTTACCTTTAGGTCCCCAGCCCCCCCCCCCCAAGTTGGGTTCAGGGGTGGGAAATACAATTATATTTTTATTACATGCATCAGTTCAGATACTGACAGATTTATGTATTTTTTATTTTCAGGTTTGTTCCCTGCATTTTGTAGATGGGCTGCCAACGAAGAAAAACCCTCTGCCTACCGTCAACATTGGCTATGAAGTGACCAAGACGCCAAAGCCAAGACGTCAGCTGGTCAGTAGAGCGCTGATGCCTGTGAGTGACAACATGAAGCTGGAGCCCTCCGAGCCCATGTATTCTGCCACTATGTTACCACCGGATTATGTAAATGACATTAGTTATGAACAGATTGAGTGCAAAACAACATGCTGTCTAAAATATCCAGGTTTTTGCAACAATGTGCCTAAGATGGTAGAGGCTAGCACCCAGACTGATGATTTAATTAGATTTGACCATCCATATGCGTATCATAAAACCCCTAAATGTGCATCTACTCAACAAACCACACCAGAATTCAGCATTGATTACATTCTTCAGACACTGATGCACGCTTTTATACAGGACTTGACTATAGTGTACTTATTGCCCTAATAGCTATGATGATTCCATTTGGTAAAGCTTTAAGTTATAAATTAAACATTTCAGATCAAATTTTATCTGTCTTGATGAGACTGCGGCTAGGTTTGACATTTTTTGATATTAGCAGGCGCTTCAACATTTCAAGACCATTAGTCGCCAACATATTTCACACATGGATTGACATTTTGGCTGTAAAGTTGAGTGACTGTGTAGTTTGGCTACCTAGAACATCTATAAGAAGAACATTGCCTGCATCATTTGTAGACACGTATCCGAAGACAACATGCATTATTGACTGTACTGAAGTTTTTATTCAGCGACCGTTCACGTTGAAAGCTAGGAATCAGACTTACAGCAATTATAAAAGTCATAATACTGCCAAATTTCTTGTAGCTATTGCTCCAAATGGGTACATAATGTTTGTGTCAAAAGCATATGGCGGGAGAGCTAGTGATAATTTTATCACTAAATCTTCAGGTTTCTTGGAATACTTATTACCTGGCGATGAAGTTATGGCCGATCGCGGGTTTACTATAGGCGAAGAACTGTGTGCTAGACAAGTTAAATTGAACATTCCAGCATTTATGAAAGGAAGAACACAGCTATCTGCACAAGAATCCATTACATCAAGGCGTATCGCATCTGTACGAATACATGTTGAAAGAGCCATAAATAGACTGAAATGCTTCAGAATATTAAGTACAACTTTGAATATTAAATCGACCACAAAACTTGATAAGAAAATGCGAGTGATTGCCGTCCTTTGATATTTGCAGGGCTCCTTAATTAGAGAGAATACTTCTGAGGATTTAAGAAATGTTTTTCATTGCTTTAAAGAGAGCCTTAGTACATCCAGGAATGCATATTGTCAATAGGAGCAACTAATGAATGAGTCAGATACAGAAGAATGAAAACGAACACAATATATGTTCTAGTACATGCTTTATTTTAACCAATTTAGCTAATAAATAATTAAATATTCATAATAACACACGCATTTCTCTACTATTCTATGTGCAAGTTTAACTTTTAGTTTCACCGAGTATCAGAATGTAGCTTTAGTGATTTTAATTCATATTTATTATTTATATTTTCTGAGAAAACTGGGCATAATACATGTGTGTAAATTGTCGTCCCAGATTAGCCTGTGCAATCCTCACAGGCTATTCATGGAAAACACTTTCTGCTTTTTTTTACAGTTTTCGTTTAAATGAAGTCTCTACTTAGAAAAAATCGCCAACAAGTCCATCTGGACTAGCAGCAAGATATGGTTCTGTCTGGTCGATGACAACGCCAGTTTGAACCACTTTTAGGCCAGTGTTCTGCTCAAACCAAGCTCTGGCTTCAGCTTCATACTTTTGCCCATGCTGAGTGGCACTGTTCCCTTTAAACCGTGGGTAGATCTGGTTCGTCACGAACTTGTTTGGGTCTGCACGGCTTGTTTTAGGAAGAGCATGGACCTTACTCGATTAAATCCTCAGCTTTCGAGCATCACTCCATAGCGTGGAGCATTGCAAGGAGGTAGCTTGACTGATGTTGGTCTTTGCTTCAGAAGAAAGATCTATGTATTTCTTATAAAATGCATCACAAGGCTGACAAGTCACTTCGTTAACTGGCATTGATGGGTCCATGGTGTGGTCACTGTGTTCCACTGACTTCATCTTATTCACTGGTTTTTCCTTCGCACTCAAGATTTTTTGGAGCAGTTTACCTTTACATGTCCTCAGCTTGTTGGTGCACGACTAACTGGCATGATCTTGAAGATCAGAGTGATCAAGGAATGATCTTATTTTTGGCAGTTGGGTTCCTGTCGCCTTTTTTGTGTTTTTTTAAGTATTGGTGCATCGTCTGGCTTGGGTCTTTCGAAGTTAATGTTCTCAAACTCCTCATGCAGCACAGCTGTCCCTGCACCTCTACCCCGCAGCCTATCCTTGTCTGTACAGGTTTTTCCAGCGAGTCCATGGCTCCATGCTAATGCCACAGCATAAATAATGGCCAAGATGTGGCTGCAACTCCTGCCTGTGCCTGCTTTACATGAACAATAGCCTGTGAGGATTGTAGAATCATCTGCTATTGCCACCCAAGCCATGTAATCTGCACGGCCAACTCCTGGTTGAGATGGAGACACTTTAGCTTTTAGAAACTGGATATTGTTGTGTGAGCTCCACATTATGTCCCCTAACCAGCCATTTTGAACATAGTTGTATGCATACAGTAATCGAAATGATTTCATCGCTTTTCCATCATACGCTTTGGCCATCATAAGGTAGTCAACCAAATCCTCATAGGTCACATTTGGCCAAGAGGTTGGATCCTTCACTGTCCGCTTGACGTCATCTGAGAAAAGGCCTGAAACAAAAAAAGGCTTAATTTCACTATTGTTTGATGAATTCTCACTGTTGTTGTGCTTCTTTTGGGAAAGGGGGGGGGGTGACACAAGGTTAAGCCATAGCTCTTTCGTGCAAACAGTTAAGTTAAATTCAGATAGCAACATTGATTGAACGTTTGGCCAACGTCAAACCGAAATTAAAATGTCATTTTTACGGATAACCGTTGAACCTACGACATGCACCGATAGATCTATCTTATAATAGTGATTCCACGAATTTCTTTCAAAAGGCAAAATTGATTACATTCACCAGAGACGTAGATAACATCTACGTCTCTGCATGCACATGTGTGTTTGATTATTTCAAGATGTCTGTATTTGTCCATGTGCTGGCTTGTACATAATAAAAGATGTTAACTTGTCAATATGAATACATTTTCGGATATATCTGTTTGTTCGGCAATTTGATCAGTGTCAAAAAAATATCCATGTTTACATTGTCCCATATTTGGTAATGTTTACGCGTTCGCGTGACAATTAAATTTAACTATCGTTTCGATTGGCTAATAATTATACCGAGCTGACATAACTGCCATTGAGTGAATAAAATTAGACTAAAGCGAGCGTCTGTAAACAATTTTTATCATTATAGTGCAACTGTCAAAACAAAAGCTCAAAACAAAGGTCGCTATTACAACATTGTAATGCACTTAATAGGTCGCATTGATTATTGAAACGTGCATAAAAAGCTTAAATAAACCATACCGATAGTTGTGTCCGATGCCATTGTGAATATAGTAAACGGGCGTTTGTATATTAAAAATAAAACAATGCTATATCGATGCTGCCGGTGCTGCTACTGATATCTGGAAGTCTGAGGCCACCGTAATGGCGGCGGGTCACGTGACCGGCAAGATGTCAGCCTCCTTATCTATGGAACTGACATCGTCTATAGACACCATTTTTTAACTAAATATTACTACTTTACTTGTTTACATATCTACCATATAGCATTGCCATATCACAATCAGAAATATTCTCTATGTTTATCGTGATAAGGGAAAAATAAACCAACTCTATTAAAATAATTGTTAAATCGTTATCTATTTTTTATGCAGGATGATTAAAGAAGCACAGACTTTCTTCATTATAAGCAATATTCTTGCATGATTTTAAATAATAAACTACGAACATGTATTTTGTAATTAAAGATGAGTACTAAAGAATATTAAACCGACTGACAATTACATTGGCAACTAACTGGCTGTTAGATTAAGCGTATAACTGACCGTACCAAGACTAGGTGACTGACTGACTATAAGACTGGGTGTCTGACTGACTATAAGACTGTGTGACTGACTATCTATAAGACTGGGTGACTGACTGACTATAAGACTGGGTGACTGACTGACTATAAGACTGGATGACTGACTGACTATAAGACTGAGTGACTGACTGACTATAAGACTGGGTGACTGACTGACTATAAGACTGGGTGACTGACTGTCTATAAGACTGGGTGACTGACTGAATATAAGACTGGGTGACTGCTGACTATAAGATTGGGTGAATGACTGACTATAAAACTGGGTGGCTGACTGACTATACGACTGGATGACTGACTTACTATAAAACTGGGTGACTGACTGACTATAAGACTTGGTGATTGACTGACTATAAGACTGGTTGACTGACTGACTATAAGACTGGATGACTTATGTCTTTAAGACTGGGTGACTGACTGGCTATAAGACTGGATGATTGACTGACTATAAGACTGGTTTATTGACTGACAATAAGACTGGGTGACTGACTGACTATAAGACTGAGTGACTGACTGACTATAAGACTGTGCGACTGACTGACTATACGACTGAGTGACTGACTGACTATAAGACTGGGTGACTGACTGACTATAAGACTGGGTGACTGACTGACTATAAGACTGGATGACTGACTTACTATATGACTGGGAGACTGACTGACTATACGACTGGGTGACTGACTGACTATAAGACTGGGAGACTGACTGATTATAAGACTGTGTGACTGCTGACTATACGACCGGTAGACTGACTGACAATAAGTCTGGTTGACTGACTGCCTATAAGAAAGGTGACTGACTATAAGACTGGGTGACTGACTTACTATAAGACTGCGTGACTGACTTACTATTAGACTGGGTGACTGACTGACTATAAGACTGGGTGGCTGACTGACTATAAGACTGTATGACTGACTGACTATAAGACTAGGTGACTTACTGACTATAAGATTGAGTGACTAATTGTCAATAAGACTGGGTGACTGACTGACTATAAGATTGGGTGACTGACTGACTATAAGACTGGGTGGCTGCTGACTATAAGACTGGGTGACTGACTGACTATAAGATTGGTTGACTGACTGACTATAAGACTGGGTGACTGCTGACTATAAGACTGGGTGACTGAATGACTATAAGACTGGGTGACTGACTGACTATAAGAAAGGTGACTGACTATAAGACTGGTTGACTGACTGACTATAAGAATGGGTGACTGACTGACTGTAAAATTGGGTGACTGACTGACATTGAGACTGGGTGACTAATTGTCTATAAGACTGGGTGACTGACTTACTGTAAGAAAGGTTACTTAAGACATGGTGACTGAATGACTATAAGACTGGGCGACTGACAGACTGACTATAAGACTGGGCGACTGACTGACTATAAGACTGGGTGACTGACTGACTATAAGACTGGGCTACTGAATGTCTATAAGACTTGGTGATTTACTGTCTATAAGACTGTGTGACTGACTGATTGTCTATAAGACTTGACGACTTACTGATTATAAGACTAGGTGACTAGCTGACTGTCTATAAGACCGGGTGACTGACTGACTATAAGACTGGTCGACTGACTGACTATCTATAAGACTGGGTGACTAACTGACCGACTAAATTACAGGGTGACAGACTGTCTATAAGACTATGTGACTGACTGACTGACTAAAAGACAGGATGACTAACTAAAAGACAGGATGACTGACTGTCTATAAGACTGGGCGACTGACTGACTATAAGACTGGGTGACTGACTGACTGACTATAAAACTGGGATAATGACTGACTTTAAGACTTGGTGATTGACTGTCTAAATGACTGTGTGACTGCCTGACTGTCTATAAGACTTGGCGACTGACTGACTGTCTATAAGACCGGGTGACTGACTGACAAGAAGACTGGATGACTGACTGCTTATAAGTAAGGTGACAGACTAATAAACTGGGTGACTGACTTACTATTAGATTGGGTGACTGACTGACTATACGACTGGGTGGCTGACTGACTATAAGACTGTGTGGCTGACTGACTATAAGACTAGGTGACTGACTTACTATAAGACTGGGCGACTAACTATCAATAAGACTGGGTGACTGACTGACTATAAGACGGGTGACTGACTAGCTATAAAACTGGGTGACTGCTGACTATAAGACTGGGTGACTGACTGACTATAAGACTGGGTGACTGACTGACTATAAGACTGGGTGATTGCTGACTATAAGACTGGGTGACTGACTTACTGTAAGAAAGGTTACTTAAGACTGGGTGACTCACTAACTATAAGACTGTGCGACTGACAGACGACTATATGACTGGGCGACTGACTGACTATAAGACTGGATGACTGAATGACTGTAAGACTGGGCTACTGACTGTCTATAAGACTTGGTGATTGACTGTCTATAAGACTGTGTGACTGAGAGACTGTCTATAAGACTGTGTGACTGACTGACTAAAAGACTGGGTGACTAGCTGACTTTCTATAAGACCGGGTTACTGACTGACTATAAGACTGGGCGACTGACTGACTATCTATAAGACTGGGTGGCTGACTAACCGACCGATTAAATTACAGGGTGACAGACTGTCTATGAGACTGTGTGACTGACTGACTGACTAAAAGACAGGATGACTGACTGTCTATAAGACTGGGTGACTGTCGGACTATAAGACTGGGCGACTGACTGACTGACTAAAAGACTGGGCGACTGACTGACTATAAGACTGGGTGACTAACTGACTCACTAACTATAAGACTGGTCGACTGACTGACTGTCTATAAGACCGGGTGACTGACTGATTATAAGAATGGGTGACTGACTGACTATCTATAGGGATGTGTGACTGACTAAGTGACTGACTAAAAGACAGGGTGACTGACTGTCTATAAGACTATGTGACTGACTGACTGATTGACTAAAAGACATGATGACTGACTGTCTATAAGAATGGATGACTGACTGACTATAAAACTGGGTGACTGACTGACTATAAATCTGGGTGACTAATTGTCAATAAGACTGGGTGACTTACTGACTATAAGAAAGGTGACTGACTGACTATAAGACTGGGTAACTGACTATAAGATTGGGCGACTGAGAGACTGACTATAAGACTGGGCGACTGACTGTCTATAATACTTGTTGATTGACTGTCTATAAGACTGTGTGACTGACTGACTGTCTATAAGTCTGGGTGACTGACTGACTATAAGTCTGGGCGACTGACTGACTGTCTATAAAACTGGGTGACTGACTGACCATAAGACTGGGCGACCGACTGACTATCTATAAGACTGTGTGACTGACTTACTGACTGACTTACAGACAAGGGTGACCGACTGTCTATAAGACAGTTTGACTGACTGACTGACTGACTGACAAAAAGACAGGATGACTGACTGTCTAAAAGACTGGGTGACTGTCGGACTATAAGACTGCGCGATTGACTGACTATATGACTGGATGACTGACGGACTATAAGACTGGGTGACTGACTGACTATAAGACTGGGTGACTGACTGACTATAGGACTGGGTTACTGACTGTCAATGAGACTGAGCGACTGATTGACGATAAGACTGGGTTATTGACTGGGTCAATTTTTAGTTCAATCAAAGTACACTTTTTATTTTTTTATATAATATTTGTAATTCTATTAAAAATCAAACAAACACTCATAAACGTTTGTATTAATTATTATCAGTGCTACGAATTTGTTTTGTTTTTCAGAAACATTTCGAAAGGGATGTAAAATCACAGTTAGGCAGAATAATGATGAGAAAAGTTTACGACGTTTCGAAAGACTCGCTAACCACTGTTAGGCAGAATAATGATGAGAAATTTAGACGACATATGTTCAAGTAAGTTTCATGTTCAAAATAGAAAAACAATTTACGTAGCTTTACTTTAATTTTTGTTAAACATATTTCGGATTTATACTATGATGTATAACTAGTATATTAAGTTATATAGTGTCAACATACTTACTTTCTTTGGCATTGTTTAACATATGTCAAAACCGACCACAAAACGAAAGCGACTGTGGACTTAATATGATATTTTTATTTACACGATAACGCGATGTTGGTCAACTAGTGTATATTTTGTGCATTAAGTTATTTGTAAAATGTAGTTTTGTTGTCTTGTATTAATATTATAAATATGTTTATATACAATGATAATTTTATAATTCTGTAAAAATCACTTGGACTGAACATAATTGAGAAATAAGAAGGTTATGGTATGTATAATAACTTTATAAGCGTAGGTGCTTTTGTCATTTGGCTACACCACTTTCTAAGTTTCAGATGAATCATTTTTAAATCTGTTTTACAACTTTAATACCTGTCATATTTGCAAATTATCATAGCAATTTAATTTATGAATGTATTCTTGATAATATAATTTGTTGCCGTAATACATTATATGGAGAAAAATCCTCGAAACACGTTTAAGACTATCACTTAGGTGAATGCTGCAGGACCAACTTGGAACTTTGGGTTTTCAGTGTATGTACACGCACCATTTATTATAGGTGCCACTAAATTTAAATCCAACTGTGATCAAGAAAAGGATCTGTTCGTCAAGGCCAGTTTAGGAGTCTTTTTCTTGATTACCTTTCTGGTATTGGGTTGCAGCGGACGCATGAAGCCTGGTATTGGGTTGCAGCGGACGCATGAAGCGAGATTTAGATAAAAAATCTATTTGTGAAGTTGTACATATACGTCGATTCGTTGTTCGGATTTGCTTGGTTTATTTTAGGAATGGAGTTTTGCGTGTTTGGACTTTTTCTTGAAAATAAAATTTTAATCAGAGTAGTTAATTATATCAGACAAGCAAACAGTTGCAATCATTTCTTTTCTATACATGATTTTTGTTATTGATCGTTCAAACCCTTTATGCGTTGCAATGACCATTTCAAGGCTTTGGCGCCATCTTGATTCATTTTCTGTTTTATGATTTGTTGTATATATTATCGTGCATTGGGTTCGTAATTTGCCATTTGATTTACTAAAATGACTAGTGGATTGAACACGTGAAAATTAACTAAAATTTACAGTTTCTTAATTATATAAGTAATTTAAATGTTAAGACACTTCTTAAAGATATATTTATTTCTAACGCAAGGCGGATTCCGACGTAAAAAATCGTCCTAGTAGAAGGAAAAACAAACATTGGCGTGTATAATGATAAAACGAGTAAATTTTCAGTACACGGGATTTAAAACAGTATCGTTATTGTGATATTTATTGATCAAATTATTTGGAAAACAAAAAGTAGCTGAATATCTTTTTGAAGTATAATGTGTTCTCTGTGTGTTGTTTTATTTTCATAGTTTCTTATTTACTTTAGTTCTAAATTTCTATTCACCAATTTGTTATCGTCTATAATTTTCTTTTGTGAAATTCTTACGACATAATGCATGTCTGTTTAAAGGCAATTGACAAAGCTCTTATAAATAAATGAACATTAAAAAACCCACTAGTCTAGAAAAGGATTACAGAAATGACATCGTAAAAGATTAGATTTAGAATTAGCCAAACATCACTTTTAGCCCAAATGAAAAGACTTGGCATCATGTATAACAAACTACTTAGAAAAACGGTAAGTAATGGTGTAAAAAGCCAAAAGGGTGGAATAAATACTGCAAAATGTCAACATAATTGAAAAGAGTTTTTACATTGCATTTTTTTGCTCATATCAAACGGCATGAGTGATGCAAGCCTCGCGTCGTCTTCATATGGTGAAACTTTTAGGTAATTTATTTCACAATCGCATCACGTTCAATTATTTTATTACCGGGCACGAGCATCTTCTTTCACTATTTCAATAAAAAGGAATTTATTCCAAGTGCCAATTTTTATACTGAATCTTAAGGCTGTGACATGGCTGTACATGCGAAGAGTTTCTGTGTTCTGTTGTAAATTGTATCACTTTACTTCGAAATCAACTGAAATCATGCACACGTTAGAGGCTAGAAACAAACGTTCAGTGTAACCTTAACATTATATGTGTATATGTATGATATAAATTATACTTTTATTTCAGGAATGGTATGGATCTTTGGTGACTACAGTTCCATGAAATCAACATGTCCTCTCTTTGTAAACGACTGGAATTTCCATTTCATTAACTTTGCAATGTTTCTGGCTGCGCATGACATTACATTTTTTGTTGCAATCTTTATATATGCTATGTATAAACTGTGTGATACTTATGACGATGAAGATTCAGAGGACGATTATTAGTTAGACCATGCAGTATGTCAAAACGTAAACGCACTCTTTGAAGGTGATATTCGTTTGTTTCATTAGTGATCTTTGTTATCAAATCGCACTTGTTCCTACACGACAAACATGTAATAATCTAGAGGACATACGAGTACGATTACATATATCATACGGACATGGTATGGTAACATGTGATAACATTACCAAACTCGTTTTGCATGTTTTTGTGTAAATACAGTCTCTTGCTTTTTATAAATATTTGTTTCAATATTGCCCATAGGTAAACTTGATATTGTAATGTACGCTACCATTTAGTTGTACCCAGCCTATAATTTAGCCGCTCTTGTCAGGATGGCTTCAAAACAACTGCGGCTCATGTTTTCAACATCTTTTATTTGCAGATACTAAAAGTTACTTATATTATCGCATTATGAAGTCGACATGTTTAAAAAGGCACTTCAATGTAGACTTTAAACACAGATCTTATAACAATTATTTTCGTATAGCGCAGATAAATTCTTGAGCTCTCTGGAGTTCATAAGACATAGGATGAATAATTTTTAATGTACTAAATACTGTAACCAAAGATGTAAAGTAAGTTTTAACTTGTAAAATAGCTTACCATTCTCAGAATGGAGAAGATCTGACAATAAGATCTAAATAATTTATAAAGATCTAATTTTTATGCCGTAATGAACGGAAGTTTTTGCGATCATCAAAGATACCAAATGTTGTTTATCCGCGCTATTTATACCTGCCGCTCAGCAACTTAGGATTAAGGATTCTGCGTGATTCTGCGCACTAATGTCTTAGGAATTCGGCTACACCAATCAAAACGACCTAGGATTGCGACAACCAATCAAATGCATTTAGGAATCCTAAATCCTAAACATAGTTTTCTAGCGGTAAAACATTCAACAATAATATATATATTAACTAACAAAAGAACATTTTAGGAGCAAATATAGATGAGCAAAAGATTCTACATCTAACAATAAACAAATATACTTCTCTCTGACCTAAACAAAAATGCAGTTATGACAGAAAAGAAATATTACGGTACCATATATCCGAAATATTGAAATTGCTGAAAAGTGCTTTTTAGGAATGGCGAATTTTACACAATAAACAACACGATTGAACATTTAACGACAATGAAATAGTAACTTAAAGTAACTTGTAGTTGTATTATTATAATTATACAATGTTAAGTCACTTGGAAATGGATATAATCAAAAGAATCATTGCAAGATGACGGTTGGACTTGCCTCCGTGAAGTTCGGACATTGACAGTAAGTTTTGGAATTCAAGTTCTGTTTATAATCATTAGACAAAACAAATCTAATTGATTACTCTATCAGTTAATGTAACAATTAAACACTTCAACCATAATCCTGTGTATGGGATAGTGTAATGGTTGAGTAATGATAATATAAACAATAGCAGTTTGTTTACATTATGAAATAACAGACAATAGAAAAGTTAATTAATACTCCAGGGCCTTACATTTCCCCAACCTTAAAGAAATAAACTTCTCCTGAAGTTTGAACAATAACAACAATCAGAAAATACAACACACAATAAGAATTGCATAGTTTATCAACAAAACATGTTATTTATTATAATAACATTAATTTCATTCTTACTTCAGTTCAGGTTTCAACATGCGGCTGTTCTTTCACAGTTTCCAGGTAAGAATAGCACTTTTCAAGACTATACTGTTCATTATTAAAATGACATTGAAACACTGTTCAGAGGTTAATGCTGATGCCCATGTGGTTGTCACACAAGTCCACAAAACACAATTCATTATAACACATAAAAAGTTCATGTTTAAATTATTGTCTTTAAAGTTCATGGCACATAATCATTCATGAGAGTCCATGAAACACTGTTGACTTATTATTCACAAAGTCCATGAAACACAATTCAATAGCATACACATAAAATATCCATGTTTAAAGTACACAAGTTTTACCATTAACGTCCATGGAACATAATTCAATGTTATGCAACTTCATAGTATGAATATTTCCACAGTAAATGTTCACGCAAAATATAATGTCCATAATTCATGAACAAATCTTCACAAAATTACACTTTATGTCGGTCCGTCCGTCCGTCCGTCAAAACAAGTATTATCATGTTGATGCGTACACACTCAATTCGGTTTGCAAATTATCATGACAAACACAGTCCATTTTGAAAATTTTCACTTTAAAATAATATTTACATTCTAACAGGAATGTGACTGATTTTTTTCAAGGAGCG
This sequence comes from Dreissena polymorpha, assembly GCF_020536995.1. Taxonomy (NCBI): domain Eukaryota; kingdom Metazoa; phylum Mollusca; class Bivalvia; order Myida; family Dreissenidae; genus Dreissena; species Dreissena polymorpha. The sequence goes on from NC_068359.1 coordinate 70,167,399, forward strand.
TTGAAGACTTCTTAAAGAGAGGAGTTAGAGCCTTCAGAAGATCTGTCTGATAAGCAAACGGGGACTGACCCTTTCCATTCGCGATGTCCAGAAGAGATTGATAAGTGTAGAGCTAGGCCTTTGCCTTATTATCCAGGGGATAGCCTGCAGAGCCGGGGAGCACAAGAAAGTTGAAGTTGTGTATCAAGAACGATCGCTCTGGAAGAAGGAGTGAAGAACTGTTTTCAGTCTGTGTAAAAGACTTGCTGGCGAATTCCACAGTCAGAAGACGCTGATCAGGGGTGAGTCTTCGCCAATTATTGGGGGGCCACAAAAGATTGGGAAGAAGAAGTATGGACTCTTCTTCAACTGTTGCCCAGTCTCGCTTGGCTGAAGGGAAGAGAGGCATGTTTCCATCAACGAGCATGGATCGAGCTTTGAATCTAAGCAGTTTTGCAGATTGAGTAGGTTTGTACATGTTGGCAGCTGGAGTGGGAGTGGCAATTGTATATAACTCATCTTGGGCTAGTGGAGTGGGTGTCGCTGGAGGAAGATCTTGAAGAGTGTTGGATTGAAGAGGAGAAGCAGGAACATGGATTTGGAGATCATCTTGAAGGGGTGAAGGTGGAGCGTAGTTTGGTGTTGCTGGAGGAAGATCTTGAAGTGTGTTGGATTGAAGAGGAGAAGCAGGAACAGGGGTTTGGAGATCATCTTGAAGGGGTGAAGGTGGAGCGTAGTTTGGTGTTGCTGGAGGAAGATCTTGAAGAGTAGAAGTGCCAGAAGGAAGCGGGGATAATGGGGCGGGTGCAGGAAGTTCGTCGAATAATGGTGTAGCGGGGGTAGCTGCCCTTGCAGGTTCTTGTACTGGTGTTGAAAGTCGAGTTTTAAGTGACTTGTTAATAGTGGATGAAGATGATGTTGTGTCGGTGATTTCCTCAGGGTGAATAGAAATTGGAGACGGTGACCGGAGGGATCTTGCATCGTCATCATTAGCCATGCAGAAAGCCTTGAAGATTATGTTATCCTTCTTTCTGATGGTATGTATGTATGACGATCTTATTCCAAGGAGTGAGGCAACTTCTTCTAACACAAGGGAACTGTCATGAAAAGTTGACCACCGGCCGACGGGTTCGATGGCGTCCTTAATAAGGAAATCGCGCCATGGCACGGCGGTCAGTGAAGATATTCCTGTAGAGACGGATTTGGAACACATCAGAAACAGATTCTGCGAATACCTTGATGGAGTCGAGAGTTATGACAATAGCCAGAAGGAACAACGAGTCCGTGGCTTTTCGTTTAAGATGATGTGGGGGAGGTTTGTTGAGGAGTTGACTTAGGGGAGATTTGTTGAGGAGTTGATGTGGGAGAGGTTTGTTGAGGAGTTGACGTGGGGTAGATTTGTCGATAGTCGTGCAGGACGGGTCGTTGATTCGTGTAGGACGGGTCGTTGAGTCGTGCATGACGGGTCGTTGAGAGTCGTACAGGGCGGGTCGTTGAGTCGTGCAGGACGATTTGTTTAGGGCTTCCTCCCAAGTGCCAGTCCTCTCCTCGATTCCGGGGCTGCTACCCGTCGACCATTTAGCCATCTAATATCTGGCATACTGGACTTCCGGTGACATTTCCTTGTCCACGCCATGCAGTTTAGAATATTCCAGTGGATTAATTGAGAAATAAAAACACGTCTTCGTGGGGAAAAGACCTTTTGGAGCATGCTCCATTTCTATGGAATGTTTGGTCTTAACATGGTGTCGCAGGTCTCCGACTTTCTTGAATTCTCGAATCTTTCCCGACACACAAAAGGGACACAAGACATCATCGTCGGGTACCTTTGAACTCTGAAACATACAAGGTCTCGTCTAAGCACGGGTAGATACATAGTATGGTGCACATACGATGTCTAGTAGAAACAACAATCAACACGGGATAAATCGCAGCTGGGTAATCAGGCCAACTTCATTATCTCCAGAGAGCTCTCAATTGCGCGCGCCTTCGATTATAAAATACGTACATCAGCTTTATGTGACCACCATGCACTAAATCCGTCTACCACGAATAGGTACTTGTATGACTTATTTGTCCGATCTTTTATGTATCATTCTTTGATACAAACGATGATAGGGGCTTCTAATAACTAAAAAAATATTCTTTAAAATGAATATATGAAAACATCAATAAACGTTCTGTTAATACAATTCTTCGAGTAGACATCAACAAAATACTATTCACTGTTATTTACTGTTCTACTTAGTAGACTTATAACTCTGTATCCATTTAGGTAAATGGGTGCCTTTGTATCTCATAAGTCGATCAACGTGTACTGCTTTAGCTGGTGCGATAGCTGCTAGTTTTAACATGTAGACTAGATCATCTACTTTTTTAGTGATGACATACGGACCTTTCCATTGAGGTGACAGTTTACTGCATACACCAGGACGGCGTGTTGTGTAATGCAACCATACTGGGTAATCGGCATTAAACGGTCTAGCTTTTGCATTTAAGTCATAGTGCCGTTTTCGATGTTGAATTTTGTCCTTAAGTACTATTCTTGCCAAATTGTGAAATGTCGTAAGATAATCCTGAAGGTTTGTTACATATGTTTCAGGTTGATCCGATTCATCACACTGGGTTGGCAGACCAACACATGCTTGTAAAGGCAAGACAATGTCTCGACCGAAAACTATTCGATTTGGTGTTTGCCCAGTACTGGAGTTAACTGATGAGCGGTACGCCATCATAACTTGGGGAAGAAAAGTATCCCAAACCCTTTGATGTGAGGAGCAGTACATTGTTAACATAGTTCCAAGTGTTAAATTGAAACGTTCAACAATTCCATTTGATTGTGGATGGAGAGCCGTTGAAGTCGTGTGCTTAATTTGAAGCAATCCACACATATCATTGAATAAAGAGGAAGTGAAATTACTGCCTTGGTCAGAGTGAATGGACAAAGGAACTCCAAATCGTGATACATACGTATCAACAAAAGCCTTTGCAACTGTCTCTGCTGCTTGATTGGGTAATGCAACCGCCTCGGTCCATCTTGTAAAACAGTCACAGATAACAAGAACATATGCATTGCCCGATTCTGATCTCGGGAGTGGCCCATAAATATCCACTGCAACACGTTCGAGAGGAGCTTATACTACTGAGTGTCCAAGAGGTGACCTTGTTGGTTTGCTTGTTTTACGAGTTGCACATTTGGTACATTGAACACAATATTTTTGAACAAACTCTTTTATACCTGGCCAATGGAAGATTTGACGTAATTTTGCAAGTGTCTTATCAGCACCTAAATGGCCACCAGATGGTAAATCATGAAAATAGTGAACAACATTTTTATAACGATTTGATGGAACAACAATCTGCATTTGATGTTTATCATCGCTTTCGAACCAATTACGACAAAGGAGATTCTGCGACACACTCAGTCTATCCCACATGCGCCACAACATTTTAATTGTAGATGACTTGTCTCTGACTGCTTGCCATTGCGGTTGGTCTTCAGACTATTGTAGTAGTTGAATGATAAATTGCAGGTCAGGGTCATTAAGTTGATCAGCTGTAATGCTGTCTATTGACCAATCGGGCAGGTTAGCCATTGTGGATTTGAATAGCACAGTATTGGAATCTGGACTTTGTTGAACAACTCTGGTTGGAATATGTGGATCCGGCAATACATCGTCTGATATGCTTTCTGTTTCTGTCTGTGTCACAACACTGCAGTCTGGCTCGATGTTTCCGCTTTGCTGTTTAGCACATTTTGAACATGGCGAACGCGACAATGCATCCGCATTTCTGTGTGTCAAACCTGCTCGATGGATGACAGTCAAGTTGTAAGTATCAAGTTCTTCCGACCAGCGAGCAACTTGCCCAGTCGGATTCTTTAGATTTCGCATCCAACTGACAGCAGCATTATCGGTCCTAAGAAGGATCGGCTGACCATAGAGATACGAGTGAAATGACTTTAATGCTTGAACAACAGCTAGCAGCTCTTTGCGTGTAACACAATATGAGCGCTCATGATCATTGAGGGATTTGCTGTGATAAGCGATGACGACTTCAATATCATTCTGTAGTTGAGACAGGACAGCACCAGTAGCAACATCACTGGCGTCAGTATCTAAAATGAACTTTGCCCCAGGTATTGGATAACCAAGAATGGGTGACGAAATAAGGGCAGATTTCAGAGCTTGAAATGCGCTCTCGCATTGTAGCGTCCAAACAAATTTCACGGACTTGTCAGAAACTTTATGGAGTGGTTTTGCAATTGAGGCAAATCCTTTGACAAAACGTCTGTAATAAGAACAGAGACCCAAGAAACATTTTACTTCCTTTGAGGTTTTGGGTGTTGGCCAGTCTTTAACGGCTGAAATCGTTGCTGGGTCGGTTTGAATACCAGTCTCGGACACAATGTGCCCTAAGAATTTCACTTGTTTTTGAAATAAAATGCATTTGGATGGTTTAAGCTTTTAATTAGCTTGTTTTAAACGCATGAAGATATTCTCTAGCCGGATTAACCCATCAGCAACAGTGACGCAAGGAGAAATAATATCATCCATGAAAAGGAGCAATTCTACCCATTGAAGTCCTCTAAGTACATTCTCCATTAGCCTCTCAAATGTAGAAGGAGCATTTGCCAAACCAAAACTCATAACTGTGAATTGATACAGGCCCATAGACGTTGCAAATGCGGTCTTCTCCTTATCACTGTCTTTCATGCCAAATTGCCAATATCCACTGTTGAGATCCATTGACGAGAAATACTTAGCACCACTTAAAGAGTCTATACAATCATCCACTCTAGGCAGGGGATAAGCATCCTTTACTGTCACATCATTTAGTCGCCTGTACTCAACGCAAAATCGAGGGGTGCCATCCTTCTTGGTCACTTATATCACACGCACTGTTAGATGGCTCGATTACACCTCTGTCTATCATTTTGGAAATTTCTTCCTCTAAAATGGCCCTTTTACCAAGTGGTAACCGACGAGGTGGTTGTCTGATAGGGGCTGCATTTCCTGTATTTATGGCGTGCTGTACTAAATTAGTACGACCTCTTCAGGTGAAGAGGAGAACACACTGCTATATTTGCAAAGGAGACTATTGAGATCAGCTTTTTCTGACTAATTCAAGTGAACAGTGCTACGTTCAAAAAGTTCTGTCAGATGTGAAGGGAGTGATTGACAGGGCTCTTGCTCTGTAACTCGTGCAATGCGTGGACCATCGCTGCACTCGTCAAACGACTCACATGTACCTAACGCTGTCTTTGCATATAGAGTAGCAGGCTCTGACCCAAAATTAATGACACTAACTTTTGCATCCGACTTTGAAACATCGATAATGCCACCAACAGCACAAAACCCATTTTTACTTATCAGATCGAAAGAGGGCTCAATAAAACCTGTTGGACCCAAATGTTCTAAAAAAGGGTATGTTTATCGGAATCCATGCACGGGAGTGTGCCGGGATTTTGGTGGTATTTCGCACCTCAACTCTACAAATTTGTAAAGCAGTACCACCCATCCACAAAGGAATTGTTTTACTCCCAACAGTTACACATGAACGTCTATAGCTGATAGTATCAACATTTTCGCTAAGAAAATCTTGGCCAATTATACAATCAGACTCGATATCACACACAATAAATTGAACAACAAATGAAATTAAACTCAACTCGATTGTCCAACTGCACTCGGCCAAAAACGTTCATATTTTCACCATTAACAGAACGGAACGTTTGTTGCACCGGCATTAACGCTATGTCATGCTCCTTTTGCAACTCAGATAACTTCCTACATGAAATCAACGACGTAGTGGCTCCACAATCAATCAAGAAATTGCATGGATGATTAAAAATTATACCAGACGCGTAAAATCCATTATCATATTAACTTACATCTGCACCAGAACGAGCAGGATGAATATCAACAATAGGGACATCATCACATTTAATGGGTCTTTCAAATGATTTGGCTGACACTTGACCCTCAGCACCAGCTACAATTAGTTTTCCGAGTTTTGTCTTTGAAGGGGAAGATCGAGGGGGGACATCAGGGACTTGGAAATGGGACGGACATTGGGAGGATGGAAATTACTATTTGGTCTGCCTTGGCGACCTGGTCGTGGATGCATAAAACTGCGTTGATCGTTTGGCGAAAGTGTGTTGTTTACATTTTGTGGACAATTTCTCCAGAAATGCGACGGTGAGTTGCACCCGAAACATGCACGTTAAGACTTGTTTGGCCTTATAACAAGGGAGCTGGGAAAATGTGTTTTCTCAATTCGCTCAATTCGAGCTTCAAGTCGCTGAACTGCAGACAATATCTGTGATTCAGGTTGTGTTATATCGTAAGTATCTACTGCACGGACGTGTGTGGGTTGCGGTGTACCAAGAATAGCTTCATAGCGTTCTATGACACTTACAGCATCATTAACTGTATGGCAGTTAGTGTCAATGCAACGGCAATGCATATCACCTGAAATTTGTTTGTAAAGCTGGTTTAATGCCAGTCGCTCAACAGCAATGGGATCAAGATCTGAATACGCTTTCTGTGCTAGCTGCCTGATATCGTCGGCTAGGAAAGAAATGGATTCACCGCGAAGGCGTCGTCGTATCTCAAATTTCGACAGCCATAAGGTTTGGTGTTTACTACTACCAAATCTTTGGGAGAGTCTTGACGTCAGTGTTTCGTATTCACGACGTTTTGATTCGGACAAGCTCATGTAATAGTTACGAGCTGCACCGCTGAGACTGCTTGCTAATACTAGGACCTTTGTTCTATAGTCCCAGCAGGAAAGTTCAGCACAGTCCTCAAAATGAGACATTTACTGCTAAAAGCATTTGGTACCATCATAAGAGTCGGGCTTCATGAGAGAGTGTTGTATAGGAACATTGAATGTTGGGGGTATTTGATAATCGCCATGCTGTCTGTTTTCTGGAACGTTACCGCCTCTAAACGGATTATTTGTTTTATTTTTATGCATCTCTGTCTTATGTTGTGCGTTTTCAGGGTTTTCTGCTTTATTATTTCCCGAATAAATTTCAACTGTATTTAGTGAAGAGTGGTCACTTAAAACGCTACGTCTATCAAACGATATTTCTGGATCTGGCGATGCCATAAATAAAATGTGGAATCTGCCAATATTATTACAGGATAGTCGTATTAAATTCTAAAATCTGACTTAGATCTATCTTGTTACAACAATTAATAAATTCGTCTGTTATTTCATTTCCTTTTCTAGGCGTGGATTTCCATCACTCGGCTGTTTATGTAAATAAAATTTGCCGCACTTCTGACGCCTATTGTAATGTACCGCTACCATTTAGTTGTAGCCAGCCTATAATTTAGCCGCTCTTGTCAGGATGGCTTCAAAACAACTACGGTTCATGTTTTCAACATCTTTTATTTGCAGATACGAAAAGTTACTAATATTGTCGCATTATAAAGTCGACATGTTTAAAAAGGCACTTCAATGTAGACTTTAAACACAGATCTTATAACAATTATTTTCGTATAGCGCAGATAATTCTTGAGCTCTCTGGAGTTCATAAGACATAGGATGAATCATTTTAATGTACTAAATACTGTAACCAAAGATGTAAAGTAAGTTTTAACTTGTAAAATAGCTTACCATTCTCAGAATAGAGAAGATCTGATAATAAGATCTAAATAATTAATAAAGATCTGATTTTTATGCCGTAATGAACGGAAGTTTTTGTGATCATCAAAGATACCAAATGTTGTTTATCCGCGCTATTTATACCTGCCGCTCAGCAACTTAGGATTTAGGATTCTGCGTGATTCTGCGCACTAATGTCTTAGGAATTTGGCTACGCCAATCAAAACGACTTAGGATTGCGACAACCAATCAAATGCATTTAGGAATCCTAAATCCTAAACAAAGTTCTCTAGCGGCAAAACATTCAACAATAATATATATATTAACTAACAAAAGAACATTTTAGGAGCAAATATAGATGAGCAAAAGATTCTACATCTAACAATAAATAAATATACTTCTCTCTGACATCAACAAAAATGCAGTTATGACAGAAAAGAAATATTACGGTACAATATATCCGAAATATTGAAACTGCTGAAAAGTGCTTTTTAGGAATGGCGAATTTTACACAATAAACAACACGATTGAACATTTTACGACAATGAAATAGTATCTTAAAGTAACTTGTAGTTGTATTATTATAATTATACAATGTTAAGTCACTTGGAAATGGATATAATCAAAAGAATCATTGCAAGATGACGGTTGGACTTTCCTCCTTGAAGTTCGGACATTGACAGTAAGTTTTGGAATTCAAGATCTGTTTATAATCATTAGACAAAACAAATTTAAATGATTACTCTATCAGTTAATGTAACAATTAAACACTTCAACCATAATCTTGTGTATGGGATAGTGTAACGGTTGAGTAATGATAATATAAACAATAGCAGTTTGTTTACATTGTGAAATAACAGACAATAAACAAGTTAATTAATACTCCAGGGCCTTACAATATGTATGTTATTGATGTGTACAACCAAAAGAGATTTTTATGTTTCATAGTTTTAGGGCTGCTATTTCTTTCCATTTTTACACCCCTCCCCTTGTCACAAAATGTCTCCATCAATTTTAACCGATTTTCAAATTCTTGGTATCAAAAAAAGCAGAAGACTTCATACTTAAGGAATAAATTGATGCAGTAGTAGTTGTTGTAGTAGTAGCTGTTGTAGTAGTAGTCTAGTAGAAGTAGAAGTGACAGTTTTTAATTTAAGTGTACAAGTTGTTTTTCCGTAGACATGAGTAGAGTTCCGAATACGGTACACGAACTCATAGGGTAATATCGGTATTTGGAAATCGTTGGGTTTATTAGTTTATTGGTTTTTACGAATATTACCACGCCTTATGAATTAAAGTCTCAGTAAAGGTGAACATGGTCAAATTGAGATTCAACAATTAAAGCTAACAATGACATGAAACGTACATTTGTCAAATTGAGGTTTAAAGATCGTTTGTCACTTGCACTGCAAAATTGTTTTTATTGTATTTAAGCCCTGCTCCAGCAGCTGGAGTTTCACTTCTATATATTGAAAACTAAATCCTGTAATCAAAGTAAAACTGCTTATAAACAGAGATTTTGTTTATTTACTTGTGCAGCTATTTTTAAAATGTCTTAATATTTATTTAAAGCATTTATGAGCTGGAGAAGTGCTTTTAATGGTCGTTAATGAAGCATTTTGCGCAGCATTATTTTTAAATATTATATATTCAAAAGTATATAAATTTAAATTCATCTAACAGGTTCAAGACCACCAGTGAGTCTGTTTGCGAAGTCAACATATTTTAGTTTGTGAATGATTATGTTGTTGTTTTTCAAGTGTGATGCATATGTTCTTACGAATTGTTTCATTTATTTGACAACACCCAGCAACTGAAATATTTTATTGACTACAATTGCGGAATTGAAACATAAATAGATCACATCGGTGATGAACTTGTACTTTTGACAGGAAACAAGGGGAAAGAATGTTAGCAATAATATGAAAATATAGCTTATCTAATTAAATTTGCTTTATGAAATTGTAATAAAAATAGTCTTTCACAATGCATTTTTTCGTTTAATGTATTGGTATAATAATTGTTAAAATGTTGGCTCATTTTTCTTGCGATACCTCGAGTGTTATTTGTTATTGTTGAATGTTAGCTGACACTGTGGTTTTAAAATGTTTCTTTAGCAGTCAGTCATCATTGAACTTTTTTTTATGTTTTATGAAATCTCAAATATGAATTCTATATCAAAAGTTTAAAACACATGCTTCAACTCCAGCATATTAAGTTTGATTTTTAAGCGTATGAATGGTGCTTCTTATGTCACCATCATTGGTCGTTTTATAACGACTACCTTTTATCTATGGACATTGGATTGTTGTGTCTTCATTATGTACAAAATAAAAGCTGTTGAAAAGCTGCTGAAGTTTCCTACTGTGTCGGCCATTACATATGAAATATTGATTGCACGTAAACTTCAACAAACGAGTTCCCTGAGTTTTAAACGGTAGTTAACATCCATCTTTGCAATGGACTCAATGGATCTGTTTAATTACACAAAATATTTCTCAGTAAATTAAAATTGATGTTAAGGATCGAAAGGAATACAAATAAGGAGATATCTATTATAGATTATGTGTAAATTGTCTAACTCTATGTGAATATTAAGCTATATTATGTGCAACGTTCTAGTGAATTTCGCCCGACAATAATTATCTCTATTTTAACGTTAAATTTCTTATTTTATAACAATAACTAGCTACGCATTGTCTATTTTACCGTTATTCAAAAAGACCAGCAGGTGTCACTTAAACGTTTCAATATCTCAACAGAGATGCGTGACAATCATACATTTAAGCCGTAGATGATGAAGGCGGAGAAGATTTTATGAGTATTCATATAGTCTTCGGTAAACTCGAAAGCTATTAGCGAGGGGAACTACCAACCAAGCTAAGGGGGAAGGTGGTTTTCATCCATGTATTTTAGTCATCAAGTCATCCTCGATGTAATCCAAACACTCTTGCCTTTTATCCTACTGCTTAATGATTTTATAGAACATTATAGGACCCATACAGAAAAGATCAAGTTTCCTCCACGGATATTTTAGATACAGTTTATCCAACAAATATTTTTAGAACATGTACATAGGGACTACTTTGTTGGCCTTTTATTCCTGATTACGTCATTCAAGTCATTGGGTACGCAGTCGTTTAAAACGAGTGTGTGTTTACGATGGATTATTATAATATTATGAATTTGAATAACAGTGTTTGGATATAAAACTTGAATGAAACTGGTGAGACCGCATTTTCGATTTCGTTAAAATGCCGAATGTACTCGATTAACGCGATGTTTTGTTGAACAATTGATGGATTAAATTTAAGAAAAGTGTAAGCGAATTGTTCTTTAACTTTTCGAAGGAAATCGATGTCCAATTAAAAGGGTAATTTCTTTGATGAATAAGTCGTCTCTTGGTAAGTAGATCAAAGACTGTCTATCCACAACGAATTGCCTGCTTACATCCAGTGCTTTGAAATGGAAAAGATGGATGGCGATGAAGAAATGTTCCCAAAATTTTAACTAGTCATGGAAGCAAATTAAACTTTACGAAAATAAACATAGTTATTGAACAACTTCGGTCAGTAGAACAATAGCCAGTATAAGTTTTACTTTTTATGTCAGTTAGTAAAAAGTGTGTAAACAGAATAGTTGTTTATAGACTAAAATTAACAATATCGGCGCGGATAAATGCTGAAATCATGCTTCACGTAGGTGTCTACACATTTTGTAAATTTCAAGATGGCAGCCATTTGTTTGGTATTTGACAGTGGTGAAACAATAATTGTCTGTGTTCTACTTAAGTGTGTAATATTTGAAACGCTGATTAAATTTGAATCGAGGCGTAAAGCTATATTTTGTCTCGTTACTCTTCTTTTGTGTGGAATTCTTAAGGACTACTTCGAGTTCCGTTATTTCTACACACCGCAATTAATATAACTACGCAATGTTAGAATCAGTTTGATGTGTTTTTTATTTTATTTTATGAATTAAAGACTATTATTTTGATTGCATCAGGAATACATAACATTAAAAAAATATTGTAGGAGAAATAGAATACTATGTAAGTGTGATTATTTAAATTTATCCCACTAGTCTCAGAAAGGCTAACGAGGCTCGGCAAGCCTCGCCATGTAAACCTTTCTTCACTCGTGGGATAAATTTAAGTACAAAGTCACATTAACATTGTATTCTCTATTTAATTCTTGCACAAATAAAAGTTTATCCAAAGTGCGACCAATGTTATCAGTACACTAGCATACCGCTCCCTCAACTGAGCTTATCGGTCGGCTGCCATGTTTTTTTTATCCATGCATATAATGTAGCAGGTCGGGTTTTATTATTGAGCAGCTGGGCAAACAAAATCTTGGTCACTCAGAAACTCTGTTGTACACTCCGGGCAGGTTAATTTGTAATGAGCATAAAAACTTATTTTAAATAAACGTGAAGTATAATTTTATATAAACTGAAAAGGTTATGACCTAAGATGAAATATTCAAATATTGTTGTCACGACAATATCATTAGGCTGCCCTTTATGTCGTTCAAAGTTCAATTGTATTCAGTACTTATTTAATTACTAATGGACGTTAGCGAACGTATACAGATGTGTTTAATATTATAAAAATATCAATACTATAAACAGCAATTATATTTTTATATGATTTAGCACCATTGAATCAATTGGAACCTTAGGATATGAAAAAAGTGTGATTATAATCCAAAACTTAGCATTTGTATCTTATGGGGTAGTGTCAGTACATGCTATACATGCATAAAAAACACGTCGAAAAATGTTGTCTACATTTGTTAGAAATAGGTTTTGTAAAACACATAAAACAGGTTGTTTAAAAGTATATATTTCCACATTGCCAGATGTCCAGAGATATTTTCGAACTTTAAATTATGTAACAATTTCATATTTTAATGAACTGTGTTACATACTTTCTTAAGCGTTTTTGTCTTGTATTATTTCATATTTGTAAGTTCATCAAGTTCGAATGTTATTGTACATGGCCATCTTCTCACGAGAATAAATATTTCCCGATAAGAATAGTTCATTTTGCATATTAATGTTTAAGTAACAAATGCAACACTCAACGAGTATTTCGTTACAAAATCAATACCTCAAAAGATCCAGTCTTCCAAATTTAAGGTCATCTGATAAAGGTGATCTTGGAGTATGTACGAATGGGGTCGTAAACATTAACGCTACACGCTATTACATGGTAAATGGAAGGAGGAAGTAGGTTTGGATTAACTGTGGAATTTTGGGCGATTTCTTGCAAAACATATCTATTCCTTTAATTTGGAATTGTGAATTATTTAGTTCGACATCGGCGTTCGAATTAAACTGACTTGCTGGAGATCAGGTATGTGAGTTATTAAGAATGGTTTTTATTTTTTACAATCAGTTACATTTAAAAATGTTAGGTTTTGATGACAAAAACTTTTTTTGGATTACGATGTTGTACAAATTATTAAATTAAATGTGATCTTTTTAGAATATATATTTTATATTAAGATATATTTAAGATTTATTTCTACTTTTATATGTAAGAGTTTTTGATATAAAATAACATTTAGCCTTGAACAATATACAGTTCCTTTTTTGTTTAAAATTGTGTCGCAAATGTGCATTTATTTTAGAATAATTGGTAAACATTAACATTTATTTTCGATACGTAACCAAAAATAATAAAGTTCAATGATGACTGACTGCAACAAAAAATCTTTTTCTAACTGCACTGTCAGTTAACACTCAACACAAGCAAATAACACTCGAGGTGTCGCAAAAATATGACCAATCGTTATTTTAACAATGATTATACCAATTCATCTAACAAAACAAAGCATTGTGTCTGAATACGGTTTCAGAAAATAAATGTTATAAGACTAGTTCTTTTTCCATTTAAATGCTTATACATAGTTTGACTTTGTTTCCAATAAAAAATAAATTCATCACCGACGTGATATATTTATGGGAAAATTCCGTTATATTCGTCAATATAACATTTCAGATTTGGGGGTCGTCAAATAAACCTACACGCGAATCAAACAATCTTATGAACATCCGCACTCCACTTTGAAAAAAAAATCAAAACATAATCATTTACAAAATAATTCAAGTTTATAAACTTGTGAATACAGTCAAACCTGAGAACAACGGTCAGTCAAGGGAAATGACCAAAGTGACCGTTGTCCATAGGTGACCGTTGAATTCGGATCACAATTTTAACATGGTTTGTCAGTTGGTAGTATTGCTACGTCGTTACTCCACACAGTCGTTTGCCTACAGTGTAAAACAAAGGCTCATTGCCGTTAACTAAGCATAATAACAAAAATAACTTACGTGTGTACATTGAATAATACAGAATAATATCTTATAGATTGATTTAATTCCATCTTGTTAAACTAAAGCAATGAATTTATCAACGCTGGTATAATTGTTTACTCATGCATCTCGTTCATTCAGTAAATAAAGTTTGTCATGTGCCGTTGACGCCACGTCTGTACAAGTCTAAAAAGCTGATTCGATCTCATAAACCGATAGTACGGTGTAATTGTACCGTTGAAAGTACCATGTACTAATTAGCGGTCATTTAATTAGCGATAATTACTTTAAACGTGTCACAAACTCTGACATATTTGCTTTTGAAGATAATCTCACAATTATCCCCGGAAAACAAATCGTCTCAACACCTTATTATTTGTTTACTCGCAGCGGGCCGCTTTTATTATATCAAAGACAATTACCGCTTTCAGACGATTTAATCGCAAAATAGACGGACAAATGATGTGCTGTGTTTTTAATTTTCGCGACTCGAGACGACTGACGCGTGACCGTTGATTTCAGGTCAAACATGTATTTCGGAGTGGAATATAGTGGCCGTTGGCCTTTATGACCAGGTGGCCATTAAATTCAAGTGTAATATAGAGTGTTTTTCGTCGGCGGGATTCCAGACTGACCGTTGTCTGCAGGTGAACGGTAAATTCAGATGGCTGTTAGGTCAGTTTCGACTGTATATAATAAATAAAAAAAAATGCTGTACAAAATGCTTCATAAACGACTATTAAAAGAACTTCTCCAGCTAATGGATGCTTAAAAAAATATATAAAAATAGTGGACTCTGTACGAAACTTGCTACAATAATAAATAAACAAAACCAATGTTTATAAACAATAAAACTTTGATGACAGTGTTTAAATTTTAAATAAAAAAAAAAATTGATTAAAACAATTTTCAGCGCAAGTGACAAAGGCTCTTCAAACCTCAGTTACAATAGTGCACGTTGCATGTTAATGTTCGCTTGAATTGTTGAATCAAAATTTGACCACGTTCTCCATAACTGAGACTTTAATTCATATGTCTAGCTAACATTCGTTCAAACCAATAAACTTATACCCTCAAGGATACCAAACGCCAATATTACAGCTTGAGTTATTGTACCGTATTCGTAACTCGTTTTATGTCTAAGTACGAAGACTATTGAAACGTAAATTCACAACTGTCAAAATGAAATTATAAGAAATAAGAACGCTGATAATATTTCAATAATATTAAAATATTTACAATATATTTTTTATTGATGTCAAGATAAATAGATGAATTAATAAATGAAAAACATTACAGACAAAAAGTGATACACATACGTTTAATAAGCCATTGAAATCACATTCGGTATAAACGGGCGAAATTTTTCACATATAGGTGACTGTTTCTCCTTGAAAGTGAAGTATTTTTATTCGACTTTAGAAAATTTGATACATAGCTTAAAATACCGTAAAAAATGCAGATTGAATAACGAATAAGGTAAAAACTTTGACCTGCAAATTTCGAACTATTACTTCGTCTACATCTACTTCTACTACCAAAACTACTACTACTACTACTATACTACTACTACTACTACTACTACTACTACTACTACTACTACTACTACTACTACTACTACTACTACTACTACTGCTACTACTATTACTACTACTACTACTACTACTACTACTACTACTACTACTACTACTACTACTACTACTACTACTACTACTACTACTACTACTATTACTACTACTACTATTACTACTACTACTACTACTACTACTACTACTACTACTACTACTACTACTACTACTACTACTACTACTACTACTACTACTACTACTACTACTACTACTACTTCTATTTCTAGTACTTCTACTACTACTACTACTACTACTACTACTACTACTACTACTACTTCTACTACTACTAATACTACTAATACTACTACTACTGCTACGGCTACTGCTACTACTACTACTACTACTACTACTACTACTACTTCTACTACTACTACTACTACTTTTACTACTACTTCTACTACTACTACTACTACTACTGCTGCTGCTGGTGCTGCTACTGCTGCTGCTGCCGCTGCCGCCATCGCCGCCTCCACCGCCATCTCCACCTTCACATCCGCAGCCGCCACCATCGCCAACGCAATCACCACCACTACTACCATTACTACGTGTATTACTACTTCTACTTCTACTACTACGACGAATACTACTACTACTACTACGAATACCTCTACGACTACCACTAATACCACCGCAGTATTCAACCGATATCTCTAATAATAATTAAAAACTCATTATTGATTTAGTTTGAATGGACTTGCGAAATTCGATCCAATAAAGGCACCTTTGTAGACATCATCCATGGTTTGTGAATTTGATTTAAACATATCAAAAGGGCATATTCACAGATTTTGGCAAGTATTGAAATTTGTAACAAAATATAACGACAACAACAAAACTCTACAAATTATTCAGTCGTTTCGCATTGCAACGCTTTATTATATTCAGGTTTTTAAATCGTTAAAACAAAAGATGTCTATAATGGTTATTTAAGAGGATGGTAAATGTTCAGTATAACTGTTTTTCTCACAAATATCATAACTACAACCAAAATGTGCGAATCGGAAACATTTTTTTTTTGTATTTTGTTAATTTACTAAAACGCGAAAAGGTCCCTTTAAAGGCCCAGTCTCACTATGATGCCGGTGGAGCCCCGTTGCGTGATCCGGGATCTACCGGGGTGAGCCGGGCCTCTAGCGGGATGAACCGAGGCTCCACCGGGGACGACCGGGATAAACCGGGGACGACCGGGGACAACCGGGGCTCCACCGGGAAAGTAGTAAAATGTTAAATACCTCCGGGATGAACTGGGAGTCACCGAGAAGGACCGGCTACGACCGGCGCGGCATCGGGAACAACCGGGACGGCACCGGGAACAACCGGGACGGCACCGTAGCTCCATCCGGACTCATACAGATACCGGCAGAGCTACGGCAACGCCCCGGTTGTCGTAGGTCGTGCCCTGGCGGAGCCCCGGTGAATGCCTGGCAGAGTCCCGGTACAGCTACGGTACATCGGTAAACCGGAGCTCTGCCGGGACGCCACCGCCGACGACCGGAATTATACCGGGGCGTTGCCGTTGCTCTGCTGGGGCCTGATGCCGGTATAGCCTCGGTGAGTGCCGGTGAAGTTACGGTATACCGGGGCTCTGCCGGGACGTTGCCGGCTTTCTCCGGGGCTCCATCTTCGCATTACCGGCGACAATCGTGCCTCTGCCGGGGCTTCACCGGGATAAACCGTAGCTAGTCCTGGGTTGACCGGGACTCTGTCGGTTTGTTGACCGGCTTCAACCGGTGCGGCACCGGGAAATAGTGTGACCGCGTTAAATAAATTCTACGCATCATCCCGGTTCTCGCCGGTCGACTGGCGTTATCAAATCGGGATGGACCGGGACTCTACCGGCAATAGTGAGACTTGGGCTCAATGCTAGGTAAAGAGCGAAACAAACGAGGAACATTAAGATAAATTTGAAACAACAGTCATTTCCATTTGGAAGTAATGTCTAGGCGAATAAATGCATGCTCTTAATATAACTGAGAACATATTTCCTAAGAATGCGCACATTATTTTGCCGACTGATAAAGCTTACACTTACAACAACAACAAAATTCGATCGTGTTTTAAGTGAATTCTCAAGTACATGTAAATTATATAATTGTGTATATTTTTATTATATTCCATACCTTTCAGTGAAAGTCATCAATAACAACAAAACCAAGTGTGTGTTTTTTAGGAGACAATTATATGATCATTATTATTATTATTATATTATCGATGCGACAAAAAACCTTTACGCCAAGATACGCGATTCTTAGTCAAATTGTATGCAGAAATTTCAGCTTTAATACATTCTGCAATAAATAATTGTATTATATTATATGAAAGTTTGCTTAAAACATTCGAAACTGATGCAGTATTTTATTAATACGCATCTACACAAATTAATTCTAATACAAAAATGCAATAATTTTTTTTCGAAAAGACTGGAATTGACTGTATTTGTGTTGAATGTTGAATTCGTTCGAACTAACGATCCACGAGCTACGTATCAATTTCGCTACTTATAAACTACTGTTCAACTTTCGTGTATGAAGCACTGATGGATTTAGATTATACCGTGATTATTTAGCAATGGCTGGAGGTTGCTGCTTTAACCTGTGTGATACATAACAACTGAATACCTCTTTTGATTGCTTTTAGATTCACCATTATGGATTATCAGAGATTACAATTTGGAGACAATGTTGGCGGGAGGATTAGGTAATATTTCGCTATCATATATTTATGTATTGCTATCACTATATTCTTGCTCTGTGTTTAATTTCAGCATGACTTATTTTGAAAGTGGACCAAAATGGATGCATTTTATTAATTAATATGTGGCGATATTCATTTGGACTTTGCCTTAGAAAAGTAAAGTCATTCTAGGCGAAAAAGTATTAATAATCGTATCCTCTTGCCACATATCGATGAATTGCCCATTATTTTTACTTTTGGAACTTGCATTTCATTTACTTAAACTGTCTAATGATTTAATTAAAGTTAAAAATTTTGAATTTGGTTTTTATAATAACTTACTCAAATATGTATATTTTATTCCACGCTTCCACGTAAAGACGGCAACCGGCATGGGGGATTAAATCTATACGCTCCAAGAAAAGTGCTTTCACCGAACAGATTAATAGAGACGATTTCTTATCTTGAATGTACAATAGCATTTATAGAGAATTGTTTACCCAATATATAAACACATTTGATGGTTTGTTTCATATATACTGCAGAAAGTAACACAATTTGTTTATAGAATTATTCTTCGAAGCACATCGAGACTCTAATTTTTATGCAACGTTTCAATACATATAAACATTACTAGTGTGTTAAATTTTATGTTGTTTGTGATGCTCTCTATTGTGTATGATATAGCTACTTCGCATTAGATAAACGCAAAACGGATGTTGACAATAATATATCTCCTGAAAATGTGAAGTTGTATAATTCATATAGGCCGTGCTCTATTAAAAGGGATTTTAGTGAACATTCCGCCTTAACTTGATGTTTGCTGATTAGAGACTTTCTGTAAACGAAAAATAGCATAAAAGCGAAAAGTGTCGTCCCTGATTAGCCCGTGCGAACTACACAGGCTAATCTGGGACGACACTTTACGCACATTCATTAAACCCCCTTTTCGCAGGGCACGGCCCATATATTTTTTATAGATGATTAGGTGTTTATTTTTGTGTAAACATGTTTTGTCTTAAACCCGTTCACGGAATACTTGACAATTTTTAACAATTTGCTTAATCAACATACATTCCGCCGGTTTTTTTCGTGAAACAACTTTAAATAAGGATCTTTAAAGTGTTCAATCAACAACACAAATAAAGGACTAAGAGCTTTAAATGAAAATTTCCATTTGACCTCTTGTTGTTACAGAAACCAGACTTATCCATTGACTCTAAACGTTCCAACCTATAACGAACAACAAAATGCATCCGACGAATTTCGACCCCCCTCATGTGCGCCTACAGAGCCTACAGAGCCTTCAGAGCCTACAGCGCCTAAAGCGTCTAAAGCGTCTAAAGCGTCTAAAGCGTCTAAAGCGCCTAAAGCGTCTAAAGCGTCTAAAGCGTCTAAAGCGTCTAAAGCGTCTAAAGCGTCTAAAGCGTCTAAAGCGTCTAAAGCGTCTAAAGCGTCTAAAGCGTCTAAAGCGTCTAAAGCGTCTAAAGCGTCTAAAGCGTCTAAAGCGTCTAAAGCGTCTAAAGCGTCTAAAGCGTCTAAAGCGCCTAAAGCGTCTAAAGCGTCTAAAGCGTCTAAAGCGCCTAAAGCGCCACCATTGCCGAGCACGGCGAAAATTATTGTTCAAGAAAATCAAGAGGCAATGTAAGTTATTACATATTTGACTGTTTTAAAAACATGTGCACAAGACTGTTACATTTTCAATATCCTAAGCGTAAATAGCTGCTTGCCAGAAGAACCATACTTTAAATATGTATGAACTCAATCTGGTAGATTGTGTCAGAGTATGATATTGATAACTAAACCACACCATAAAATTCAATTGACATCAAGTACGTACGCTAATAAACAGTATGTTTGTATGTCTTTTAGCATATTTGTGTCACTTTAATGGACCATATTCTATTTTAGGAGTTGCAACAATATGCTTGAAACTGCTACGGTTTACAAAGGTATTAGGCCTACACATTTTATTCAAATACACGCGGTCAATTTTAGTTCAATCAACGTACGCTTTGACTTATTTATTTTGTTAATCTGTGTTATTCTATTTAAAATCAAACAAAAAATCATAAACGTATTTATTATTATCGCTGCAACGAATGTGTTGTTTTTTTTTCAGAGAAATTTCGAAAGACGGTCAAATCACTGTTAGGCAGAATAATGATGACAAAAATTGACAACATATGGTCATGTAAGTTACATGTTCAAAATAAAAAAAAACAACGTTCCCTGTTTTATCAAATAGCTAAACTTTCAGTTTCGTTTGACACATTTCGGATTTATCCTATGATGTTGTAATTCGTAGGCATTTCTTGTGAGAAATAAAATGTATACTTGTAATGAAACGTTCTTACTTCTATTTTGAGACACATTGATGTTTTAGGAGAAATAAAACCGTGTTCGCTTGTTGTTTTATTTAAAGAAAGTGTTTTGTTTCTTTACACAGTGATCGTCTATGTGTATCTCTTGGTGATCACATTTTGCCGACTTATCGCAGGTAACTACCAATATGTATTACAAGTATATTAATTATTATAATTTCAACAAACTTTATATACTTTGGCATTGTTTAACATTTGTCATAACTCAAACCGACCACATTACGAAAGCGACTGTGCTCTTAAAGGGGCCTTTTCACAGATTTTGGCATTTTTTTTACTTATTCATTAAATGCTTTATATTGATAAATGTAAACATTGGATCGTAAAAGCTCCAGTAAAAAATCAAGAAAAAAATTAAAAAAAGGAAAAGAACATTGCCCGGAGCAGGTTTCGAACCAGTGACCCCTGGAGTCCTGCCAGAGTCCTGAAGTAAAAACGCTTTAGCCTACTGAGCTATTCCGCCGAGTACACATTTATGACGTATTTTATACCTTATATAAGCAATCTTCGTAGTTTCACAAAATTTAACGACAAAAACAGAACTCTCCAAATTATTCAATCGTTTCGCGTTGCAACGCTTTATAATTTTTAGGTTTTAAAATCGTCAAAAGATGCATATAATGGCTATATTAGAGCATGGTTAATGTTCAGTATTACTGTTTCCTCACAAATATCATAACTAAAACGAAAACTTACGAATCTGAAACAACTTTTTTCAATTTTGTCAATTTACCAAAGCGTGAAAAGATCCCTTTAAAATGATATTTTTATTTACACGATTACGCGATGTTTGGTCAACGAGTGTATTTTTTACATTAAGTTATTTGTAAAATGTAGTTTTGTTGTCTAGTATTAATTTTATAAAAATGTTTATATACAATGATAATATGAATAATTCTATAAAATGCACTTGGACTGATGATAATTGAGATTATAGAAGCTAATGTATTTATTTGTATTATAACTTTATAAGCGTAGGTGCTTTGGTATTTTCGCTACACCACTTTCTACATGTATGTTGCAGATGAATTATTTTAAAAGCTGTTTTACAACTTGTATACCTATCATATTCGCAAATTATCAAAGCAATTTAATTTATAAATGCTTTTCTGGAAATTTATGACCGTGTAACATTCAATAGAGTCGGATCCTTAATACGGTTGTTATATATGCTTCAGGACCAACTTGGCACTTATGATTTTCAGTGTATGTATAAACACAATTTATTATAGGCGCCACTAAACTTGGATCAAACTGTGATCAAGAAAAGGACGTTGCGGTCTATCTGTTCGTAAAGGCCGGTTTAGGTGTCTTTTTCTGGATTACCTTTCTGGTATTGGGTTGCAGCGGACGCATGAAGCGAGATTTAGATAAAAATCTATTTGTGGAGTTGTACATATACGTCGATTCGTTGTTCGGATTTGCTTGGTTTATTGTAGGTATGGCGTTTTGCGTGTTTGAACTATGCCTTGAAAATAAAAGTTTAATCGGAGTGGTTAAATATATCGGAATAGCAAATAGTTACAATAATTTCCTTTCTATACATGTATTTTTTATTGATCGTGCAACCCCTTTATGCTTGGCAATGACTGTTTCAAGGCTTTGACCCCATCTTTATTCATTTTTATATTTCATGAATTATATATATATATATATATATATATATATATATATATATATATATATATATATATATATATATATATATATATATACTAATACATAGTGCCAGTTACGCGATCTCGGAAGTTTTCAGACTATACGACTATACTTAAGGGGTTAATATTAAAAACGAGGTCTGTATACAACCCCGCGTTCTAGGCACCTTTAATTACTATGAGGGGGGTGAAGGGGAGATAATGCAATCAAAAGTCACAATAAGGTCTTATATCTTATCTTATATCTAAAACCACAATCACGTCTGAAATTGAAATTTTGTATACCTCGCTATTAATGTTGCTATATATTTCCTTGTATGAAACGTAAAATAAATGACATATTTATATATAATACTATATTAGGTACCCCTATAACTGGCGATATGTGTGAATATACATATATATATATATATATATATATATATATATATATATATATATATATATATATATATATATATATATATATATATGTATGTATGTGTGTGTGTGTGTGTGTGTGTGTGTGTGTGTGTGTGTGTGTGTGTGTGTGTGTGTGTGTGTGTGTGTGTGTGTGTGTGTGTGTGTGTGTGTGTGTGTGTGTGTGTGTGTGTGTGTGTGTGTGTGTGTGTGTGTGTGTGTGTGTGTGTGTGTGTGTGTGTGTGTGTGTGTGTGTGTGTGTGTGTGTGTGTGTGTGTGTGTGTGTGTGTGTGTGTGTGTGTGTGTGTGTGTGTGTGTGTTTGTGTGTGTATTAACATATATATATGTTTATGATATAAATTTTACTTTTATTTCAGGAATGGTATGGATCTTTGGTAACTACAGTTCCATGAAATCAACATGTCCCCTCTTTGTAATCGGCTGGGATTTCCATTTTATTAACTTTGCAATGTTTCTGGCTGTGCTTTACCTTATATTTTTTATTGCAATCTTTATATATGCTATGTATAAACTGTGTGAGGAAGATGAAGTGGTAGTCTTATGATTAGTTAGACAATGTAGTATGTCGAAACGTAAGAATACTCTTTGAAAGTGGCATAAGTTTGTTTCATAAGTGATCTTTGTTATCAATATAAAGAAGTGAAAATCCAGCTGATGGAGCAGTATTGCATTCTCATTATATACAATTAGTTGGTCCTTTATTTAAGGCAAGTAACCAATTTCCTAAACAGTACAAAACATCACAATACAAAAAGACATAAACTCACTTGATCTTTCACGACATTCATGTTATGATCTTGAAGACACGAGTACAAGAACATTAGGACATTGTGCTATTATGTGAAGCTCGTGTTGCATGTTTTTTGTGTACATAAAGTCTATTCCTTTTTATAAATGTTTTGTTTCAACATTGCCCATAGGTAAACTAGATATATATGTTATATATGTGTATAACCAAAAGGGATTTGAATGTTTCATAGATTTAGTGCTGCTATTTTTACCATCTTTACCCCCCTCCCCCTGTCACTTACTGTCTCAACTCCCTCCCCTCTAAAGTACGTCACACTTTAATATTTTTTTTCATGATCATGATGATTCACTTATGTGAATATAACACCTCTGAATCCAAAGCTTTTGTTTTACAATAATAATTATTATACGTTAAATTTACATTCCGCATTTCTCGTTCAGTTTCAGAATTATCCCTCCAACTTCAATCTGTTGCGAGAATCAGCTTTCCAACTATTTAATCGATACCTTTCACAATTGCTTCGTCATGGCCCAGGAAAAAGTAACACATCCGTTATTTACCAATAAGAGCATAGCTTTGTAAAATCTATTTTTTGCCAACTTGAAAATGGCGTAGCAAATTGTGAAAGGCATCGGTTGGAAAGTTTATTCTCGAAAGCTTACATTATTTCGACTGGGAGGAACGAAAAGAGCGATTCATCGGATTAGGGTCTTAGTTTTGTACTGTGCCAAACGTTTGTTTTGTACGTTTCCAAATGTCGTTTACGTTGCTCGGAATGACCAAATTTCGTTCGGAACAAAAACTACAAGGCGAAATTGATATAACAACGCGCAAGATCTGAACGTATACAACCTTTAATGACATTTTGTACAGCATAACGAACTGGTATGAGAATCAATTATGAAATTGAAGCTGTTAAAAATGAGTCTGCTAGAATCGCCCCAGTCAGATGCAATCGTTTCTATAATGCATTGAATTCATATATATTGATAATTGAACTGTGATCATTTTCCTTATTTTGCTCACTACACTAACGAAAACCCTTGCCAATGTAAACTAAATGGCAACTTAGTCAGATGAAACCAGAAATAGGATTTTTCTGTTACTATTTAATAAAGTTGCAATTATTTGTTTTCGTCGACTAAATACGTTTTGCATCGTAAATGAGGTCTAAAAAATGTGCATCATTGTCCGTCTCCTGTCGGATGTCAGATTGAATCTCTTGCTTAAAGACCACGAAACAACAAATTCCGACGAGCGTATAGAAGGAAAACAATCGTACCGTATTGTGCCTTTTAAACTCAGAGATCAGATCAATTTACTACGTGCGAATCTGGAACATTTTTGTCAATTTACCAAAACGTGAAAGGATCCCTTTAACTGCGATGCAAACAGTCAAAGCACCAGGTCGCATATTCTTCAAAATAATGCTAGAAACACCACATTAATACTGTGGTGCCAAACATTTAATAATGCTCGCAATTCTTTCCTTTCAAATCTTTCATGTTTAAGGACTTGCATACTCTTATTTGGATATGATCTTTAAAGCATAACACAAACTTGCTTTTTTCGTAATTTTACTACACGGTTTTTCGGGTCGATCGTTACCTGGACGCTATGAAATTCTGTAGTTATTGCATGTATGCATATTGTTTTTATTTTTCGATTGCTTTATTTTGTTTAGTCCGATTCAACAAATATGATTATTGTATTGTGGTATAAATGACGATATGTTCATCTTGTAACTCTATCCATAAAAGTCAAAATAAATCGAGTTAATATTTGAGTTCTGGAATATTTTGTATCCTGGAGAAAATCTACACGTTTAACGTCGGAAACATGCGTCGTTTTATTTCATAAACATAGCATCTATTTCATGTGCATAAACCAAATAATAAACAATAAAGAAAATCGTTTATTTCAGACTATAAATAATAGAAAATCGTGTTTTTATATGCTTACATAGTGACGGCTCATGTCAATGTAGTTCATAGATCGAAGCGATTTACAAAATGTAAGGGAGGCAAGCAGTCCATTTACAGCCTTTATTTTGGAATGAGTTGCTTCCCCTACAAAAGCTAGAACAATTGCTTTTAAACAAAAACATGCAAACATTTACGTGGTAGAGAACAATATGCAAGACCAGTAAAAACCTCAAGTTACGGTTCTGGTCTTGTGAGTTTTACGTTATGCTCCGTACAAACTACGAGCCGTAAAAGTGCAAGTCTAATGATTGGGCGAAAATACTTGTGGACATACAGAGACATCATTTCATCTGTCGTTTCTTTAAAATTGTAAAATCAATTTATGGGTTAATTTCGTTCTTCTAGGTCTTTTTGAGGGATTTCTCTGCCTTTTTTGTTGTTAATCAATTGAAATAATTGTGTTTTGCCAAATCGATATTCTGAGAATTGAACAATTGCAGGGTAATCATTATGTAGATTACGAATAGTATTGGTCATACGACCGACTCTTTTGGTATATAAAACCTGAGGTTACGTCGAGTCCATGTAAACGTTCTCCAGGTCCTGGGAGTTTTAAGCGCATCACTTAACAGACGTCGTTCGTCATCAATTAAGGAAAGCGATTAATAAACTTTGAAAACACATTAAATTTGCTTGAATGGCAGTCTACGGACGTTATCCTTTGCATACAACCTAAAAACACGACGATGTTTCAACAAATTATTCTTACTGACATTTTCATTCTGAAATTTTGAACTTTGTAAATATTCGACGACTTTTCGACATCGTTATCGGCTTAGGTTACATCAAATATCACGATGTGCAAAATATTGGTGTACTGCGACCTAACATATTTTGTCGGCAAAATTACGACAGTTTCCCCCTATGGTGGATAGAGCATACGAAAGTATAACAAAGTAAATAAAAATCAATTATTTGTTGCGTTAATGGTACCACGTGCTTTAGACAGGTAAACGTTGATTTTTTGAAGTATCATTGGTACAAGGCATTTTCAGTGATAATCAAATTAAGCGCCAAATTTGGACAAAAGACGGCGCATTGCGACTCTCAGCAACCCTTTTGGTTTGAAGCTTAGAATTTAATTATTGAAACTAAGGTAACGTCTCGCCGTTTTGAGCAGGTACAGTTGACTGCAACTCTCATCAACCCTTTTGGTTTGAAGATTAGAGTTTAATTATTGAAACTAAGGTAACGTCTCGCCGTTTTGAGCAGGTACAGTTGACTGCAAACTTTTGTTTTCTTCCACTAAGGTAATTCTCGGTCCGGTCTACCATGTTTTCTCCTTAGTATACGCGTTAAGTTTGTAATGAGTTTTTCCTTGGGGACTTTCCCGTTGTTTACAACTTGTGTCCATTACTCTAGTACCATTTACAGATGGTTGTAAAAATGTTTATCGTCTTGATATAAACCAATGTAGCCAAACAAAATTTTCTTCCGAACAAGTTTCTTATTTGAAAACATATGCGGATTTGTTCAAGTTGCAGTCCTTATATTACTGAACAACTTTTGTTTCAGTTTTGAAGGCAATCTTCCATCTTGTTTGAGTTGCTGGTGTGCCAGAAACATGCTACTTTATTGTTCTGTGCATGCTTGTTGAACACAAGCATGAATATTCGAAACTAATAGAATCCAACTATAATATGATGGTTGTAGTTTTCTGCTGAGCATATGTGGCCGTATCCCAGCAAAATATCTGTGAACATTATGAATGCAATAAGTTTCAATTTTAATGTTCGTCATCTGTTGTTGATAATGACGTGCTAACGCCTGATCTCAAACTACCAAGCTGTTGATGTACATGGTAGCTTTCCACGTACAGCCAACCAGTCCCAGCCGGAAGTGCGTTGTACAAACTGCTTTCACCTACTTGGTCTGAACTGTTACCAGCAATCACGGGTTAAATTATACATGTAAAGTGTTGCCAAGCTGTTGATGATGCGTATTGTACCTTCCCACGTGAGTCCCAGTCAGTTTCAGCACTGGATATGCGTTTTTCAAACTACTTGCACTTAGATTGCCTTAACTGTAGTCAGCAATCACTCGTTAAAATATAAATGCTAAGTGTTACCCAAGCTGTTGTCGATGTACATGGTAGCTTCCCACTTGAGTGCCAGTTAGTTTCAGCTCTGGATATGCGTTTAACAAACTACTTTCACCTACATTATCTGAACTGTTCGCTAGAAATTACTCCTTTACACATGTATGTCAATCTGTGTTTTTCGAGTTGCTTCCAGTGAAATTGTCTAAACCATATCCCAAGCATAGCTCAGGAGAATTCAGAAAGTTTATGTTTACATACATGTTCTTTCGTTTGATGCAAAACATGTTAACATAAGTTTTATGCATTTTTTTTTAATTATACGTATAGTATTTAAAACTTCACAGAGAAAAGTGATATGGCTGGGAAAAGAATTGAACATAATTGTAGTGGGTGCTTCACAAGTATGAGATCTAAAACTGCACAAAGAATATTTGTATGATGGAAGTGTTTCTTTTTCAACAAACTTAGAACAGAGATATACTTGTTATGGAATTATTCTCACCACTGTCTTGAACAATAATAAATACCATTTGTTATGTCAAGGCCAGGAAATTGTAATATGATTTTATCACAGAATTTTCAAAAATGTCGCAAACAGGTCTAGTTGCAATTTTTGTCACACAAAATGTGTTAGACTTATGGTCAAAAATGTGGAAATAAAATCAGGGACGAATATCGAATTTCCGAAGTTTTAAATGTACGGATACAACTTCCTTTTTAGATCTGCTTTCCGATCATATTAATCCACTTCTGAAAATTGATTTAAGGGAGCTCCTGGACAGAAAATAAAAGAAGCTAAAGCGTCGCTAAGTTCACGAATGAAGAACTGGACAAGATTTTCCAAAAAACAATTAGCACGAAGAGTTCAGTTTGCTTTGGTATTCCAATTTTGTGATGAGTTTTATAATACAATCAGACAGATAAATCCAAACTCCTATATAGGATGCCGTTTTTCAAACAATAACTAATTAAAAAAGGAGCATTTAAACTTACTTAAACGCTATATTTTTTGAATGCGCCAAAAAACGTAAGTGCTCTAAATGTATATCGGAAATAATATACTCCTAATGTTTTTACAAAATGTCTGTAGCACTAATTTTTACAATCAGTAGACAATTTGTTCTATAGATAGATGGGCCATGTTAGAAAATAATTCCAATTTGCACGAGGTAGAGTAGTGCTTATAATATGCCTAAAATGAAACCTTGTTTACACTCAATCTTCATTAACATTGATCAGAAAATTGTTATTATGAATTCTAGGTGGCATTGGAACACGGTTATGGTCGGTTGAAAAACATAGGCGCCAGATAGCGGAGCAGTTTTCCTGTTAAAGCTGTAGTAACACCTTGATATTACTCTATTGGCCAAATGTATTGCCTTATCTTTATGAAAACTAGTAAGAGAATTTTCCCAACGAAATATCGCCACGTTATTGAAACATGTCACATAATGTAAAAATTATAAAATTCATAAAACACTCTTTATGTCGTATTGCTTGTTCTATATTCATGACCTTGGTAAAAACAAATTCTACTGATATCTCAGCTGAGTTTAAAGGGTTCCAGCCGTTCGAACAATTTGGCTGCTACAGTAAAGCATTGGTAACAGTCTTGAAGTTATAGTTTTATTCCAATCGTCATGAAACGTTGTTTTAACATTTATGCTAATTATATCTCGGCCGAGGTCAAACGTGTGTCATATGAGGTTAAAATCTAGATCATTCATTCAAATTTAAGAATATTTAAAACCTGTTAATTCTCAATTTTAAAGTATTTTACAAACAACCACACAGACAACTAATCAAAAGGGTCGCAGCCTCTTTAACAAAATAGGGAAAATAAAACACTAGGAAGCTATAATTCTAAACCTTTATTTTGAATATGTTGCAAATATGATAATTGATATTATAGGAAAATACATATTGACATTTACATTTATCGACAACAATATTTGTAAAGATAGGTAACAATTCATCGTGATAAAAACATAAATTTAAGCCGTAATATTAATAAAGTGAAAACGTATTCATGTACTTGAAATGTTTATGTAGATATACAGTCCAACCTGACATTATGTTCAGGGACTCGGCCGAAATGGTTTTTGAAGACAGGTGACCGCTGTTCTCAGATGACCACTTTTCAAATGGTTTGTCAGTTGGTAGAATTGCAATGTCTTATCCGCCCAGTTGTTTGCACATAGTGTAAAGTTAACAAAGGCTCATTGTCGATAAAAACGTATAATTTAATAAATAATTTGCATTGAATACTACGAATGTGTATCTTATAAATTTATTTACACTTATTAATTTATCAATGAAAATATTTGTTTTTCTCCCGCATACCTCCTGCGTCTTGTTCATTCAAAAAGTCAACCTGTTTATATAACGTTCATAGGAAGATTTTTTTTCAGAAAAATACGGTAGCATAGAGGTGACATTTACTCCTCTTTTGTTAAAATTGCTCTCCTCTTTTTTCTATGTCGTGGCCACGAGTTAGCTATGTCGTGGCCACGAGACAGAAGAAAAAGGAGTGCAAAACTAAATAAAAGCGGCGTGCAATTAAAAAAAGAGCGGTGCAGTAAATAAAGGCAGAGTGCATTAAACAAAAGAGGAGAGAATTTTCGCTATCTCGAGATCCCGTGTTAGTCAACCAATCACATTTTGCGTAATATGTGTAAATATTCTGTATGCATATATATAGCTGGTCAAAGCAGGCAAGGCTCTGATATAACCAAGTAGTAGTAGTAGTAATAGTAGTTGTAGTAGTAGTAGTAGTAGTAGTAGAAGTAGTAGTAGTAGTAGTAGTAGTAGTAGTAGTAGTAGTAGTAGTAGTAGTAGTAGTAGTAGTAGTAGTAGTAGTAGTCGTAGTAGTAGTAGTAGTAGTAGTAGTAGTAGTAGTAGTAGTAGTAGTAGTAGTAGTAGTAGTAGTAGTAGTAATAGTAGTAGTAGTAATAGTAGCAGTAGTAGTAGTAGTAGTAGTAGTAGTAGTAGTAGTAGTAGTAGAAGTAGCAGTAGTAGAAGTAGTAGTAGTAGTAGTAATAGTAGTAGTAGTAGTAGTAATAGTAGTAGTAGTAGTAGTAGTAGTAGTAGTAGAGTAGTAGTAGTAGTAGTAGTCGTAGTAGTAGTAGTAGTAGTAGTAGTAGTAGTAGTAGTAGTAGTAGTAGTAGTAGTAGTAGTAGTAGTAGTAGTAGTAATAATAGTAGCCTTGCTTTTGGGACGTTTTCATTGGCTGATTAATTTGAGGTAACAAGATAATATTTGATTGGCTGACTAACTCGTGGACACGATTAGCTAAGTCGGGATCTCGAGATCTCGATATTCTCTCCTCTTTGTTTAATGCACCCTTCCTTTATTTACTGCACCGCTCTTTTTTTAATTGCACTCTTCTTTTATTTAGGTTTGCACTCTTCTTTTCTCTATCTCGTGGCCACGACATAGCTATCTCGAGATCCCGACTTAGCTAACTCGTGGCCACAAGATAGAAAAAGAGGAGTGCAATTTAAAAAAAAGAGGAGTGAATGTCACCTCGAGATCTCGAGATCCCGACTTAGCTAACTCGTGGCCACGAGATAGAAAAAAGCGGAGTGCAATTTAAAAAAAGAGGAGTGAATGTCACCTCTATGCCACCTTAGAAAAAGGATGAACAGCAGATTCTCTGTTATAAAACAAGTTTTTCATGACCACAACCCGCTACATACTGCCGAACGATTATTATAAAATTTGTAATGCAATTTCTGTATTGTAGACGAAAATAGACGATGATTAATCCTTGTATCGCCTGCTTATGACAACTTTTTTGCGATAAAGATCTATTAATTTTTTTCACGGGCTCATGCAATTGCGTTATGATTGATTTTCCCCATAATTAACCCAGAGGGACAAACCCTTTCAACGCCATTCTTTTTGTTTTCTTACAGTGGGTCGCATTTATCACATCAAAGGCAGTTACCATTATAATATTTTTAGCATCAAAATAGAGCCTGTCTTATTTTTAACTTCATCACATTGTGGTGTAGAGACATTTTCAACATATTGCGGATGGATGGTTGGTTTGCTAGTTGGTTGGCCTATCCATATTATGTATATTTCCCATTTTTCTATTGTGCATGGTGATCTGTTTTGTGTCAGTCTTTCAGTGTGCCCGTCCAAATCGTAAGCTATGTTTATTAAATTTGCAATGTTTAAAGTGCGATATGGTGAATATGCACATTATTTCAGTTTTGCATCCGACAACCATAGCTATGGTTAAATAAATAATTGAAAACTGTATTGAATGTCTAAATCCTGCGGTAACCTCACAATTCTGCTAACTTAAACGTGGACAATCGCTCCCACGGACAATTGCCTATACGCTAATTTTGACTAGGCGGACGTTCGCTCCTACATTATTTTAACAACCCGGAAAATCGCTCCTACATTCAATTTACAACACGGACAGTCGGCCGTACAATATTTTGACAACCCAGACAATCGCTCTTACATTATTTCGACAACCCGGACACAGTCGGCCCGAGACTATTTTGACAAACCAGACAGTCGCTCTAACATTATTTTTACAACCCGAACAATTATTTCTACGTAATTCGTTTCAGGGACATTCTTTCCTAAATTATATAAATTTGAATAAATGCCAATTTAGCGAATTGAATAAAATATAAAAACGGCATGAAAAGTTGAAATGTTGTTCTTTATTAAACTTGTATTTATGATATTATGCACAGGGATGTAGAGAAAGGTAATGAGCACATATTTACATTTATATACATATATACACAATAAAATATGCATAACATGACACATAAAAACGAAAAGAAACACAAATGATTATTCGCAACACATCCTAGTGCCCCAAAATTCTTTTAATATGTCGACTTACACTGAGATCTGTAATTAGCGAACCCTTGCAGGAATCGGAACGACTTTTACTGCATACCCATCGTATTGTAGACTTAGACATGTGTTTCTTGGAGTACGAGTGGCCATCAAAGCCTAGCTCAGGCTGACCGCGTTTGTTCGTTAGAAGTTCCATGTTTGAAGTGAATTTGTAGGTGTGGGACATTACTATATATACATATTGTTTTCATAATTTGCTTAGATATTTGCTTAGATATTTAATTAGTAAATTAATTAATTAAAATCGCGTTGATTTGCTCATACTATCATTTAAGGTTTCGCATCTAATTGTATGAACCAATGGCCGTGATGTCAAAATTATGTAGGAGCGACTGTCCGGGTTGTCAATTTAATGTAAGGGCGATTGACTGGATTGTCAAAATAATGTACGAGCGACTGATCGGGATGTCAAAACAACGTAGGAGCGACCTCCCGCCTTGTCAAAAAAAGCTTAGGAGCGATTATCCGTGGGAGCGATTATATGGATACCCTGTTAACTATGTTGATGAAACTTGGTATGAGGATAGAGAGCAATATGGAAATATTCACGTTATTTTAGTTTTATCTTTAAAAAATCTGGATCCTGCAATAACTCTAAAAGTTTGTAAGCTAGCTTGATGAAAGTCAAAAGGTGCATAGAAGGCAGTTAAAACAAAAACCGCGACTCTTTTATAACTCATTAAGTACTTAACCCTTTTCCACTTAGCTAAGTACTTCACCCTTTACCACTTAGATACGTATTTAACCTTTTACCACTTAGAAACGTATTTAATTTAACCCTTTACCCCTTTGATACGCATTTTTACGCAGTTGTAGTCCCTTAGAAAGTTTAATTAAATTAAAGACCTTTCTTACTAAATTCAAGTTTTTAATGTTTCATTTCAAACCCTTAGTCACTGATGAGCAGCAAACATCATAAAACCTGAACAGACTGCGAGTTACCCCTAGGTTGCTCTGGTTTTATGCTCGTTGCAAAAGCAATTTTCACTTAGCTTCTTATAGGGGAAAGGGTCAAGCTAGGTTATAAAAACTTATAGAGATCATATTCTTACTCCAACAACATTAAATGGGTAGGGGACTTGTTTTTGTATCTGTGACAAATCTCTTGTTTCAAATGATACTTCGAATGTTTTGTTCATGTATTATCAGTTGATTTGCTAATTCATGTATGTCTGCATCTGTTGGAACAAATGGCCAAAGATGTTGTTTCGCTTTACCACAAATGTCACTTATTATATAAGCCAATGAATGAAATGTTTTTAACCAAGTTTTCAATGAAGTTATTAAGTGATTGAGAAACAGACCTACGGTTGCTATAGTAATTATGCAATGGAAACATGATTGCAGTAGTAATTGCGCAACAAACTCATGGTTGATATAAACAAACATGTGCATAGTGTATGGTCTGTTCTGAAACAACTTATGTTTAAAGGGCTGTTAAAATTGTTGAGACAAAATTAACTGAAACGCTTTTCGTAAAGCTATAATTGTTTTGAAGAATGTTTAAAGTTTACATACAGTGAACAAGAAAGAAATTATGCAACGTTTTTGTCATCTACTACTTGATTCTCTACAGTACTGTTACCATAGCGAACATATTCAACCCACCTGAAGAACATAAATTCTAGTAAGGTTGCGGAATGTTATAGAATAATATTGAAACAATACAATACACTCATATTGGCTGTATACATTTTAATAGCACGTGTTATTGTTACCTAATCTAGCTATAGCAGCACAGAGTGGGTACAACATGTTTATATACTTAATGAAAATATCGTTATACAATTTATGCTTTTTATGTAATGTCCTTACTATGTGCTGATTACAGAATTTGTCAGTTCTGCTTCATTTATCTTTCTTTCTTGTCTGTAACACATTTCTATTGTTAGTTAATACATTGATTTTGTATAGTTATACGCAAAGAACTTTGTATTCACGTTAAACATATTTGATTTTGATTAATGATAGTAGGCAAAAACAATACTAACTTCGTTGAAGCATCGTAAAATAAATGTATGTTTTGTGTTGCAGAATATTGGTCAAAAACAAACGAAGAATCATAATGATTGTTGCAATTGTTTTTAAACAAAAACAAGTTTATAAGTTGATAAAGAACTATTTTCATTTTCATGTTAGTGTTTTAAAAGTCTTGACCGTAAAGTCTTTATGTTAAATTATAATATATGAACCAGAAATCATCCATTACTGGCCAATAAAGAATGTATCATGTCTCAGAATGTTCATTATTAACATTGAATGCTGTAAAGCTATAAAGCCACTTTATGATCTGTCTAGTCCAGACTATGACTTCCATCATATATCATGCAATGTGAAAATAATTAACCAACAATTTTTACGTTGTGGAGAAGTCACATCTCTATTAAGAGTCAAAGTCACATGAAATGCCACGTAAAGCTGAATGTGCATGATTCATCTTTAGGTAATATAAGCACTATTGACATTCCATGAAACATGTTTCATACAGTTTAAATAATAAAGTTTGTCTAGTTACAATATATTATTTTGTTAGTACTTCTTCATTTAATATAGACACCATATGTTAACTAAATATTACTACTTTACTTGTTTACATATCTACCATATAGCATTGCCATATTACAATCAGAAATATTCTCTATGTTTATCGTGAAAAGGAAAAAATAAACCAACTCTACTAAAATAATTGTTAAATCGTTATCTATTTTTTATGCAAGATGATTGAAGAAGCACAGACTTTCTTCATTATAAGCAATATTCTTGCATGATTTTAAATAATAAACTACGAACATGTTTTTTGTAATTAAAGATGAGAACTAAAGAATATTAAACCGACTGATAATTACATTGTCAACTAACTGGCTGTTAGATTAAGCGTATAACTGACCGTACCAAGACTAGGTGACTGACTGACTATAAGACTGGGTGTCTGACTGACTATAAGACTGGGTGACTGACTATAAGACTGGGTGACTGACTGACTATAAGACTGGGTGACTGACTGACTATAAGACTGGGTGACTGCTGACTATAAGATTGGGTGAATGACTGACTATAAAACTGGGTGGCTGACTGACTATACGACTGGGTGACTGACTGACTATAAGACTGGGTGACTGACTGACTATAAGACTTGGTGATTGACTGACTATAAGACAGGGTGACTGACTGACTATAAGACTGGATGACATATGACTTAAAGACTGGGTGACTTACTGACTATAAGACTGGGTGACTGACTGACTATAATACTGGTTTATTGATTGACTATAAGACTGGGTGACTGACTGACCATAAGACTGAGTGACTGACTGACTATAAGACTGGTTTATTGACTGACTATAAGACTGTGCGACTAACTGACAATACGACTGAGTGACTGACTGACTATAAGACTGGGTGACTGACTGACTATAAGACTGGGTGACTGACTGACTATTAGACTGGATGACTGACTGACTATAAGACTGGGAGACTGACTGACTATACGACTGGGTGACTGACTGACTATAAGACTGGGTGACTGACTGATTATAAGACTGTGTGACTGCTGACTATACGACCGGTAGACTGACTGACAATGAGACTGGGTGACTGACTGACTATAACAAAGGTGACTGACTTTAAGACTGGGTGACTGACTTACTATTAGACTCGGTGACTGACTTACTATAAGACTGGGTGACTGACTGACTATAAGACTTGGTGGCTGACTGACTATAAGACTGTATGACTGACTGACTATAAGACTAAGTGACTTACTGACTATAAGACTGGGTGACTAACTGTCAAAAAGACAAGGTGACTGACTGACTATAAGATTGGGTGACTGACTGACTATAAGACTGGGTGACTGCTGACTATAAGACTGGGTGACTGACTGACTATAAGATTGGGTGACTGACTGACTATAAGACTTGGTGACTACTGACTATAAGACTGGGTGACTGACTGACTATAAGACTGGGTGTCTGACTGACTACAAGAAAGGTGACTGACTATAAGACTGTGTGACTGACTGACTATAAGAGTATGTGACTGACAGACTTTAAGAAAGGTGACTGACTATAAGACTGGGTGACTGACTGACTATAAGAATGGGTGACTGACTGACTGTAAAATTGGGTGACTGACTGACATTGAGACTGGGTGACTAACTGTCTATAAGACTGGGTGACTGACTTACTGTTAGAAAGGTTACTTAAGATTGGGTGACTGACTGACTGACTATAAGACTGGGCGACTGACAAACTGACTATAAGACTGGGCGACTGACTGACTATAAGACTGGGTGACTGACTGACTATAAGACTGGGCTACTGACTGTCTATTATACTTGGTGATTGACTGTCTATAAGACTGTGTGTCTGACTGATTGTCTATAAGACTGGACGACTTACTGACTATAAGACTGGGTGACTAGCTGACTGTCTATAAGACCGGGTGACTGACTGACATTAAGACTGGGCGACTGACTGACTTTCTATAAGACTGGGTGACTAACTGACCGACTAAATTAAAGGGTGACAGACTGTCTATAAGACTGTATGACTGACTGACTGACTAAAAGACAGGATGACTAACTAAAGACAAGATGACTGACTGTTTATAAGACTAGGTGACTGACGGACTATAAGACTGGGCGACTGACTGACTGACTGACTGACTATAAGACTGGGCGACTGACTGACTATAAGACTGTGTGACTGACTGACTAAAAAAACTGGGATAATGACTGTCTTTAAGACTTGGTGATGAAATGTCTATAAGACTGTGTTACTGACTGTCTATAAGACAGGGTGACTGACTGACTATAAGACTGGGCGACTGACTGACTGTCTATAAGACCGGGTGACTGCCTGACAATAAGACTGGGTGACTGACTGATTATAAGTAAGGTGACTGACTATAAGACTGGGTGACTGACTTATAAGACTGGGTGACTGACTTACTATTAGACTAGGTGACTGACTTTCTATTAGACTGGGTGACTGACTGACTATAAGACTGGGTGGCTGACTGACTATAAGTCTGTGTGACTGACTGACTATAAGACTAGGTGACTGACTGACTATAAGACTGGATGACTAACTGTCAATAAGACTAGGTGACTGACTGACTATAAGACTGGGTGACTGACTAACTATATAACTGGGTGACTGCTGATTATAAGACTGGGTGACTGACTGACTATAAGACTGAGTGACTGACTGACTATAAGACTGGGTGACTGCTGACTATAAGACTGGGTGACTGACTTACTATAAGAAAGGTTACTTAAGACTGGGTGACTGACTGACTATAAGACTGGGCGACTGACTGACAATAAGACTGGATGACTGACTGACTATAAGACTGGGCTACTGACTGTCTATAAGACTTGGTGATTGACTGTCTATACGACTGTGCGACTGACTGACTGACTGTCTATTAGACTGGGTGACTGACTGACTTAAAGACTGGGTGACTAGCTGAATGTCTATAAGACCGGGTTACTGACTGACTATAAGACTGTGCGACTGACTGACTATATATAAGACTGGTTGACTGACTAACTGACCGACTAAATTACAGGGTGACAGACTGTCTATAAGACTGTGTGACTGACTGACTGACTCAAAGACAGGATGACTGACTGTCTATAAGACTGGGTGACTGACTGTCTATAAGACTGGGCGTCTAACTGACTGACTATAAGACTTGGCGACTGGCTGACTATAAGACTGGGTGACTGACTTACTATAAAACTGGGCTACTGACTGTCAATAAGACTTGGTGATTGACTGTCTATAAGACTGTGTGACTGACTGACTGTCTATAAGACTGGGTGACTGACTGACTATAAGACTGGTCGACTGACTGACTGTCTATAAGACCGGTTGACTGACTGACTATAAGACTAGGTGACTGACTGACTATCTATAGGAATGTGTGACTGACTAAGTGACTGACTAAAAGACAGGGTGACTGACTGTCTATAAGACTGTGTGACTGACTGACTGACTGATTGACTAAAAGACAGGATGACTGAATGTCTATAAGAATGGGTGACTGACTGACTATAAAACTGGGTGACTGACTGACTATAAGACTTGTTGACTAATTGTCAATAAGACTGGGTGACTGATTGACTATAAGAAAGGTGACTGACTATAAGACTGGGTAACTGACTATAAGATTGGGCGACTGACAGACTGACTATAAGACTGGGCGACTGACTGTCTATAAGACTTGTTGATTGACTGTCTATAAGACTGTGTGAGTGACTGACTGTCTATAAGACTGGGTGACTGACTCACTATAAGTCTGGGCGACTGACTGACTGTCTATAAAACTGGGTGACTGACTGACTATAAGACTGGGCGACCGACTGACAATCTATAAGACTGTGTGACTGACTTACTGACTGACTTAAAGACAGGGTGACCGACTGTCTATAAGACGGTTTGACTGACTGACTGACTGACTGACAAAAAGACAGGATGACTGACTGTCTATAAGACTGGTTGACTATCGGACTATAAGACTGGGCGATTAACTGACTATATGACTGGATGACTGACGGACTATAAGACTGGGTGACTGACTGACTATAAGACTGGGTGACTGACTTACTATAGGACTGGGTTACTGACTGTCAATAAGACTGAGCAACTGACTGACGATTAGACTGGGTTATTGATTGGGTCAATTTTTAGTTCAATCAAAGTACGCTTTGACTCATATATTTTTCTTTTTTATATAATATTTGCAATTCTATTTAAAATCAAACAAACAACCATAAACGTGTGTATTATTATCAGTGCTACGAATTTTATTTTTTTTCAGAATCATTTCGAAAGACTGTAAAATCACAGTTAGGCAGAATAATGATGAGAAAAGTTTACGACATTTCGAAAGACTCGCTAACCACTGTTAGGCAGAATAATGATGAGAAATTTAGACGACATATGTTCAAGTAAGTTACATGTTCAAAATAGAAAAACAGTTAGCTTTTAGTTTTGTTAAACATATTTCGGATTTATACTATGATGTATAACTAGTATATTAATTATTATAGTGTCAACATACTTACTTTCTTTGGCATTGTTTAACATATGTCAAAACCGACCACAAAACGAAAGCGACTGTGGACTTAAAATGATATTTTTATTTACACGATAACGCGATGTTGGTCAACCAGTGTATATTTTTTGCATTAAGTTATTTGTAAAATGTAGTTTTGTTGTCTTGTATTAATATTATAAATATGTTTATATACAATGATAATTTTATAATTCTGTAAAAATCACTTGGACTGAACATAATTGAGAAATAAGAAGCTTATGGTATGTAAAATAACTTTATAAGCGTAGGTGCTTTGGTCATTTGGCTACACCACTTTCTTAGATTCAGATGAATCATTTTTAAATTTGTTTTACAACTTTAATACCAGTCATATTTGCAAATTAGTTTCATATGTTCCCTTCGTCCAAATATATGAGCTTACACATATGTGTCGTCCATAAAATACGTTACGCCCCGGAGGAGGCAGTGATTGCAAGAAAGTGTGATAGTTTGTGACAGGGAGGGGGGGTCAGGCTATGTGTGAGGTCACACAATTCTATGAATCATTTTGATTAGTTTTAATAAAAAAGGATGAACTTCGTATCTCCTGAATGTATTGTTTGCGATTCCTCTCGCCAAGAGCGCTAGTATGTGTGGAGCCTTGTTTAAGTAGATTTGGTCATTCCGGTAGTATTCTTATTTCTATGTTGTCCGCTACTAATTATGAAACTGAACGAGTAATTCGGAATGTAAATTTAAGGTATAATACTTATTATTATAATGCAAAAGGTTTGGATTGAGAGGTGCTATATTCATATAAGGTAATCATCATGATAATGAACTTATAGAATATATTACGCCATTCTTTAAAATACATAAGTGTTACGTACTTTAGGGGATGGGGGTCTGAGATTTGAGACAGTTTGTGACAGGGGGAGGGGTGAAAAAATAGTAAGAAATAGCATCACTAAAACTATTAAACATAAAAATCTATTTTGGTTGTACACATCAATAACATACATATCAAGTTTACCTATGGGCAATATTGAAACAAATATTTATAAAAAGCAAGAGACTGTATTTACACAAAAACATGCAAAACGAGTTTTGTAAAGTTATCACATGTTACCATACCATGTCCGTATGATATATGTAATCGTACTCGTATGTCCTCTAGATTATTACATGTTTATCGTGTAGGAACAAGTGCGGTATTGCCCATAGGTAAACTTGATATGTATGTAATTGATGTGTACAACCAAAAGAGATTTTTATGTTTCATAGTTTTAGTGCCGTTCGAGTTCCGTTATTTCTACACACCGCAATTAATATTACTACGCAATGTTAGAATCAGTTTTATGTGTTTTTTATTTTATTTTATGAATTAAAGACTATTATTTTGATTGCATCAGGAATACATAACATTAAAAAATATTGTAGGATAAATTGAATACTATGTAAGTGTGATTGTGTACTTAAATTTATCCCACTAGTCTCAGAAAGGCTAACGAGGCTCGGCAATCCTCGCCATGTAAACCTTTCTTCACTCGTGAGATAAATTTAAGTACAAAGTCACATTGACATTGTATTCTCTATTTAATTCTTGCACAAATAAAAGATTATCCAAAGTGCGACCAATGTTGTCAGTACACTGGCATACCGCTCCCTCAACTGAGCTTATCGGTTGGCTGCCATGTTTTTTTTTATCCATGTATATAATGTAGCAGGTCGGGTTTTATTATTGAGCAGCTGGGCAAACACAATCTGGGTCACTCAGAAACTCTGTTGTTAACTCCGGGCAGGTTAATTCGTAATAAGCATAAAAAACTTATTTTAAATAAACGTGAAGTATAATTGTATATAAACTGAAAAGGTTATGACCTAAGATGAAATATTCAAATATTGTTGTCACGACAATATCATTAGGCTGCCCTTCATGTCGTTCAAAGTTCATTTGTATTCTTTACTTATTTAATTACTAATGGACGTTAGCGAACGTATACAGATGTGTTTAATATTATAAAAAATGTCAATACTATAAACAGCAATTATATTTTTATATGATTTAGCACCATTGAATCAATTGGAACCTTAGGATATGAAAAAAGTGTGATTATAATCCAAAACTTAGCATTTGTATCTTATGGGATAGTGTCAGTACATGCTATACATGCATAAGAAACACGTCGAAAAAATGTTGTCTACATTTGTTAGAAATAGGTTTTGTAAAACACATAAAACAGGTTGTTTAAAAGTATATATTTCCACATAACCAGATGTCCAGAGATGTTTTCGACCTTTAAATTATGTAATAATTTCATATGTTAATGAACTGTGTTACATACTTTCTTAAGCGTTTTTTGTCTTGTATTTTTTCATATTTGTAAGTTCATCAAGTTCGAATGTTATTGTACATGGCAATCTTCTCACGAGAATAAATATTTCCCGATAAGAATAGTTCATTTTGCATATTAATGTTTAAGTAACAAATGCAACACTTCACGAATATTTCGTTACAAAATCAATACCTCAAAAGATCCAGTTTTCCAAAGTTAAGGTCATCTGATAAAGGTGATCATGGAGTATGTACGAATGGGGTCGTAAACATTAACGCTACACGTTATTACATGGTAAATGGAAGGAGGAAGTAGGTTTGGATTAACTGTGGAATTTTGGGCGATTTCTTGCAACACATATTTATTCCTTTAATTTGGAATTGTGAATTATTGCTGGAGATCAGGTATGCGAGTTATTAAGAATGGTTTTTATTTTTTACAAGCAGTTAATTAAAAATGTTAGGTTTTGATGACATGAACTTTTCTTGGATTACAATGTTGTAAGAATTATTAAATTAAATGTGGTCTTTTTTGAATATATATTTTATATTAAGATATATTTAAGATTTATTTTTACTTTTAT
Source organism: Dreissena polymorpha (assembly GCF_020536995.1). Classification (NCBI taxonomy): domain Eukaryota; kingdom Metazoa; phylum Mollusca; class Bivalvia; order Myida; family Dreissenidae; genus Dreissena; species Dreissena polymorpha. The sequence continues at coordinate 70,209,715 of NC_068359.1, forward strand.
ATGTAAGAGTTTTAGATATAAAATAACATTTAGCCTTGAACAATATACAGTTCCTTTTTTGTTTAAAATTGTGTTGCAAATGTGCATTTATTTTTGGAATAATTGGTAAACATTAACATTCATTTTCGATACGTAACCAAAAATAATAAAGTTCAATGATGACTGACTGCAACAAAAAATATTTTTCTAACCGCAGTGTCAGTTAACACTCAACAAAAGCAAATAACACTCGAGGTGTCGCAAAAAATATGACCAATCGTTATTTTAACAATGATTATACCAATTCATCTAACAAAACAAAGCATTGTGTCTGAATACGGTTTCAGAAAATAAATGTTATAAGACTAGTTCTTTTTCCATTTAAATGCTCATACATAGTTTGACTTTGTTTCCAATAAAAAATAAATTCATCACCGACGTGATATATTTATGGGAAAATTCCGTTATATTCGTCAATAAAACATTTCAGATTTGGGGGTCGTCAAATAAACCTACACGCGAATCAAACAATCTTATGAAAATCCGCACTCCACTTTGAAAAAAATCAAAAGATAATCATTAACAAAATAATTTAAGTTTATAAACTTGTGAATGCAGTCAAATCTGAGAACAGCGGTCAGTTAAGGGAAATGACCAAAGTGACCGCTGTCCACAGCTGACCGTTGAATTCGGATCACAATTTTAACATGGTTTGTCAGTTGGTAGTATTGCTACGTCGTTACTCCACCCAGTCGTTTGCATACAGTGTAAAACAAAGGCTCGTTGCCGTTAACTAAGCATAATAACAGAAATAACTTACGTGTGTACATTGAATAATACAGAATAATATCTTATAGATTGATTTAATTTCATCTTGTTTAATTAAAGCAATGAATTTATCAACGCTGGTATAATTGTTTACTCATGCATCTCGTTCATTCAGTAAATAAAGTTTGTCACGTGCCGTTGACGTCACGTCCGTACAAGTCTCAAAAGCTGATTCGCTCTCATAAACCGATAGTACGGTGTAATTGTACCGTTGAAAGTACCATGAACTAATTAGCGGTCATTTAATTAGCGATAATTACTTTAAACGTGTCACAAACTCTGACATATTTGCTTTTGAAGATAATCTCGCAATTATCCCCGGAAAACAAACCGTCTCAACACCTTATTATTTGTTTACTCGCAGCGGGCCGCTTTTATAATATCAAAGCCAATTACCGCTTTCAGACGATTTAATCGCAAAATAGACGGACAAATGAAGTGCTGTGTTTTTAATTTTCGCGACTCGAGACGACTGACGCGTGACCGTTGATTTCAGGTCAAACATGTATTTCGGAGTGGAATATAGTGGCCGTTGGCCTTTATGACCAGGTGGCCATTAAATTCAAGTGTAATATAGAGTGTTTTTCGTCGGCGGGATTCCAGACTGACCGTTGTCTGCAGGTGAACGGTAAATTCAGAAGGCCGTTAGGTCAGTTTCAACTGTATATAATAAATAAAAAAAATGCTGTACAAAATGCTTCATAAACGACTATTAAAAGAACTTCTCCAGCTAATGGATGCTTAAAACAAATTATAAAAATAGTGGACTCTATACGAAACTTGCTACAATAATAAATAAACAAAACCAATGTTTATAAACAATAAAACTTTGATGACAGTGTTTAAATTTTAAATAAAAAAATAAATAAACTTAAACAATTTTCAGCGCAAGTGGCAAAATCTCTTCAAATACAATAGTGCACGTTGCATGTTAATGTTCGCTTGAATTGTTGAATCAAAATTTGACCACGTTCTCCATAACTGAGACTTTAAATCATATGTCTAGCTAACATTCGTTCAGACCAATAAACTTATACCCTCAAGGATTCCAAACGCCAATATTACAGCTTGAATTATTGTACCGTATTCGTAACTCGTCTTATGTCTAAGTACGAAAGACTATTGAAACGTAAATTCACAACTGTCAAAATGAAATTATAAGAAATAAGAACGCTGATAATATTTCAATAATAGTGAAATATTTACAATATATTTTTTATTGATGTCAAGATAAATACATGAATTAATAAATGAAAAACATTACAGTCAAAAAGTGATACACCTACGTTTAATAAGCCATTGAAATCACATTCGGCATAAACGGCGAAATTTTTCACACATACGTGACTGTTTCTCCTTGCAAGTGAAGTATTTCTATTCGACTTTAGAAAATTTGATACATAGCTTAAAATACCGTAAAAAATGCAGATTGAATAACGAATAAGGTAAAAACTTTGACCTGCAAATTTCGAACTATTACTTCTACTTCTTCTACTTCTACTACCACTACTACTACTACTACTACTACTACTTCTACTACTACTACTACTACTACTACTACTACTACTATTACTACTACTACTACTACTACTACTACTACTACTACTACTAGTACTACTACTACTACTACTACTACTACTACTACTACTACTACTACTACTACTACTACTACTACTACTACTACTACTACTACTACTACTACTACTTCTACTACTACTACTACTACTACTACTTCTACTACTACTACTACTACTACTACTACTACTACTGCTACTACTACTGCTACTACTACCACTACTACTACTACTACTACTACTACTACTACTACTACTACTACTACTTCTACTACTACTACTACTACTACTACTTCTACTACTACTACTACTACTACTACTACTACTACTACTGCTACTACTACTGCTACTACTACCACTACTACTACTACTACTACTACTTCTACTACTACTAATACTACTACTACTACTTTTACTACTACTTCTACTACTACTACAACTACTGCTGCTGCTGGTGCTGCTGCTGCCGCCATCGCCGCCTCCATCGCCATCTCCACCTTCACCTCTTCAGCCGCCACCATCGCCACCGCCACTACCACCACTACTACCATTACTACTTATATTACTACTTCTACTTCTACTACTACGACGAATACTACTACTACTACGAATACCTCTACGACTTCCACTAATACCACCGCAGTATTCAACCGATATCTCTAATAATAATTAAAAATTCATTATTGATTTAGTTTGAATGGACTTGCGAAATTCGATCCAATAAAGGCACCTTTGTAGACATCATCCATGGTTTGTGAACTTGATTTAAACATATCAAAAGGGCATATTCACAGATTTTGGCAAGTATTGAAATTTGTTACAAAATATAACGACAACAACAAAACTCTACAAATTATTAAGTCGTTTCGCATTGCAACGCTTTATAATATTCAGGTTTTTAAATCGTTAAAACAAAAGATGCCTATAATGGCTATTTAAGAGGATGGTAAATGTTCAGTATAACTGTTTTCTCACAAATATCATAACTACAACCAAAATGTGCGAATCGGAAAACATTTTTTTTGTATTTTGTTAATTTACCAAAACGCGAAAAGGTCCCTTTAAAGGCCCAGTCTCACTATGATGCCGGTGGAGCCCCGGTGCGTGATCTGGGATCTACCGGGGTGAGCCGGGCCTCTAGCGGGATGAACCGAGGCTCCACCGGGGACGACCGGGATAAACCTGGGACGACCGGGGACAACCGGGGCTCCACCGGGAAAGTAGTAAAATGTTCAATACCTCCGGGATGAAACGGGAGTCACCGAGAAAGACCGGCAACGACCGGCGCGGCAACGGGAACAACCGGGACGTCACCGGGAACAACCGGGACGGCACCGTAGCTCCATCGGGGCTCATACAGATACCGGCAGAGCTACGGCAACGCCCCGGCTGTCGTAGGTCGTGCCCTGGCGGAGCCCCGGTGAATGCCTGGCAGAGTCCCGGTACAGCTACGGTACATCGGTAAACCGGAGCTCTGCCGGGACGCCACCGGCATTCACCGGGGCTCCGACTGGGCATTACCGCCGACGACCGGCATTATACCGGGGCGTTGCCGTTGCTCTGCCGGGGTCTGATGCCGATATAGCCTCGGTGAGTGCCGGTGAAGTTACGGTATACCGGGGCTCTGCCGGGACGCTGCCGGCTTACTTCGGGGCTCCACCTAGGCATTACCGGCGACAACCGTGCCTCTGCCGGGGCTACACCGGGATAAACCGTAGCTAGTCCTGGGTTGACCGGAACTCTGTCGGTTTGTTGACCGGCTTCAACCGGTGCGGCACCGGGAAATAGTGTGACTGCGTTAAATAAATTCTACGCATCATCCCGGTTCTCGCCGGTCGACTGGCGTTATCAAATCGGGATGGACCGGGACTCTACCGGAAATAGTGAGACTTGGGCTAAATGCTAGGTAAAGAGAGAAACAAACGAGGAACATTAAAATAAATTTGAAACAACAGTCATTCCCATTTGGAAGTAATGTCTAGGCGAATAAATACATGCTCTTAATATAACTGAGAACATATTTCCTAAGAATGCGCACATTATTTTGCCGACTGATAAAGCTTACACTTACAACAACAACAAAATTCGATCGTGTTTTAAGTGAATTCTCAACTACATGTAAATTATATAATTGTGTATATTTTAATTATATTCCATACCTTTCAGTGAAAGTCATCAATAACAACAAAACCAAGTGTGTGTTTTTTAGGAGACAATTATATGATCATAGTATTATTATTATATTATCGATGCGATAAAAAACCTTTACGCCAAGATACGCGATTCTTAGTCAAATTGTATGCAGAAATTTCAGTTTTAATACATTCTACAATAAATAATTGTATTATATTATATGAAAGTTTGCTTGAAACATACGAAACTGATGCAGTATTTTATTAATACGCATCTACACAAATTAATTGCAATACAAAAATACAATAAAAAGAATTCGAAAAGACTGGAATTGACTGTATTTGTGTTGAATGTTGAATTTGTTCTAACTAACGATCCACGAGCTACGTATCAATTTCGTTACTTATAAACTACTGTTCAACTTTCGTGTATGAAGCACTGATGGATTTAGATTATACCGTGATTATTTAGCAGTGGCTGGAGTTTGCTGCTTTAACCTGTGTGATACATAACAACTGAATACCTCTTTTGATTGCTTTTAGATTCACCATTATGGATTACCAGAGAAGACAATTTGAAGACAATGTTGGCGGGAGGATTAGGTAATATTTCGCTATCATATATTTATGTATTGCTATCACTATATTCCTGCTCTGTGTTTAATTTCAGCATGACTTATTTTGAAAGTGGACCAAAATGGATGCATTTTGTTAATTAATATGTGGCGATATTCATTTGGACCTTGCCTTAGAAAAGTAAAGTCATTCTAGGCGAAAAAAATATTAATAATTGTATCCTCTTGCCACATATCGATGACTTGCCCATTATTTGCTTTTGGAACTTGCACTTCATTAACTTAAACTATCAAATGATTTAATTAAAGTTAAATTTTTTGAATATGATTTATATAATAACTTACTCAGATATGTCGTTTTTATTCCACGCTGCTGTGTAAAGACGGCAACCGGCAGGGGGATTGAATCTGTACGCTCCAAGAGAAGTGCTTTCACCAAACAGATAAATGGAGACGATTTCTTATCTGGAATGCAAAATAGCATTTTTAGAGAAGTTTTTTCCCCAATATATAAACACATTTGATGGTTTGTTTCATATATACTGTAGAAAGTAACACAATTTGCTTATAAAAATATTCTTCGAAGCACATCGAGACTCTGATTTGTATGCAACGTTTCAATACAGATATACATTACTATTATGTTAAGTGCTATGCTGCTTGTGTTGCTCTTTATTGTGTATGATATAGCCACTTCGCATTCAATAAACGCAAAACGGATGTTGACAATAATATATCTCCTGAAAATGTTAGTGGAGTTTTATAATTCATATGGGCCGTGCTCTATTAAAAGGGGATTTAATGAATGTGCGTAAATAGAGAATAATAGGTTAGTGTTGATTATAGATCAGGTTTATCATGCGAGGCTTTTTCGTTTTCGTGCCGAGCATGATAAACCTGATCTATAATCAACACTGACCTATTATTCTATTTATCCCACTTTTTATTAAGTAAACTTTTTTTATTTAAACAAAATAAGTTTTCATGAGTGTTTGTCGTACTTTGATAATGCCTGTAGTGTAACCAAGGTCAGTGTATTACTCCGCGTTCCAAAAATAACCGCTGATCAAATAATCATTTTTTTAAATCAGAATATCGTTCTGTAACAAAGTGTCGAGCGTTATTAATTACAGTTTTAATCATATTGAATTGCAAATCTTAAAGTTTTATGATATCAATATGACATTAAGTTGTTATATACAAGGAACTACATTTGTTTACAACGTAGCCTAACACCACACACAATTCACTTTCGATAACAAACCATCAAGTCGATCACGAGGTGCACAATATTTGCTTCTTTGTTATAATATTGGTTATTTCGTGACGAAATAACAAAGATTACTTTGATTTAAGCTAATTATATACATTTTGAATGTTGAAAGTGGCACCAAAGAATTGTGAGGCAAAGTTGTTCGAACTAGAGAAAGACATTTGCTGGTGAAGTGACTGGGTGGGGCGAACATCAAGATCAACTTGTTCGACGGTAGACAGTGGTTGTCTAGGCTGCATTTCGGCCATAGTTTCGGTGCATGCAGGTGAACAAGAGGAATCTGTTGGATTGTTACATTTACTGGACTGAGCAAGAATGAACACTTTTGCTGCTGTTCAACAGATATGTTGGAATAATTGGTTATGGACTGGACATTTTTTGCCCTGTTATGGCCATGGTTTCAGTGGGTGGTATGTTTGCATTTCGAAGTTTTTTGACTAGGAATTTGCGAACTGAGTGGTTCGTTATTCTCTTGTGCTTGAGAAAGCCGGCGTCTTTTGCCATGGCCGTCAGCATCTGACCTACCTTGTTGACACCCAATTGTTGACGCAAGAACCACTGGGATGCAGTGTCATTTGTGCGTATTGCCAGGTTGGAAAGATGCTTTGAAGAAAAATCAGATGGACACATATCCGAGTACAGCTTGTAAATTAACACAGGATTTCTTGGTCCAGACGATTGTTTTCTACGGTCAAAGGGGAGCAACTCGAACTGACTTCTTCAAAGGGGAGCTACAACAACAGAACCTATTTGCATAGTGTTAAAAAAAATCTAGAGGTTTTAATTAAAATAAATGACAAAAAAACACACGTTTTTTTGCTACTTTTCTTTGTTTTAAGGTCATTAAGATTGACAAACTTTTGAGTGTTTTTACTATTGATGCACTTGGCAAATACAGGTGACGAGGTGCGTGGGAAAAAGTAGTCCCGGTTCGGCAGTTGATGACGTCATTTCGTGCCATTGATTATAGCCTTGCCGTTGATTATAGATGAAATTTAATCAACGGGGCTTTAATCAACCGAATTCGCTGTAAAAGTGGGATAAAATGTCGTCCCAGATTAGCCTTTTCAGTCCGTACAGGCACATCAGGGACTACACTTTCCGCCTTAACTTGATGTTTGCTGAGAAGAGACTTTCTGTAAACGAAAAATATCATAAAAGCGAATTACACAGGCTAATCTAGGACGACACTTTTCTCACATTCATTAAGCCCCCTTTTCACAGGGCACGGCCCATATATTTTATAAAGATGGTTAGGTGTTTATTTTGTGTAAACATGTTTTTTCTAAAACCCGTTCACGTAATCCTTGACAATTTTTTTACAATTTGTGTAATCAACATACATTCCGCCGATTTTTTTCGTGAAACAACTTTAAGTATGGATTTTTTTAGCGTTAAATTAACAAAACAAATATAGGACTCTGAGCTTTTAATGAAAATTTCCATTTGACCTTTGTTGTTACAGAAACCAGACTAATATATTGACTCTAAACGTTCCAACACCTTACGAACAACAAAATGCATCCGACGAATTTCCACCCCCGCCATATGCGCATACAGAGCCTACGGAGCCTAAAGCGCCTAAAGCGCCTAAAGCGCGTAAAGCGCCCAGAGCGCTACCATTGCCGAACACGACAACAATTATTGTTCAAGAAAATCAAGAGGCAAAGTAAGTCATTACAAATTAAACTTTTTTAAACAAGTGCCCAAGGCTGTTATATTGTCAATATCCTAAAGGTAAATAGCTGCTTGCCAGAAGAATCATATTTAAAATATATATGAACTCAAGCTGGGGGATTGTGTCAGAGTATGATTATTGATAACTAAACCACACCTTAAATTCAGTAGACATCAAGTAAATCGAAAAATTTCATTATCACTATTTTCACCTCTTGTATAACGTTTGCTATTTAAATTCAATTTATAAATCATCTGTGTATATATAGAGAATAATAGGTTGGTGACGTGGATGGAGAATGGTTATCTGGCGAGGCGGAGTAATTCGGCTCACCCGATAAGATCCTCCGCCGAGCCAGATAACCATTCTCCATCCACGTCACAAACCTATTATTCGATTTATCCTGCCACATGCCGTTGACTCATTGTATCAAAGACAAATTATGAGTAATTGACATAACAGTATAATTATTCCTGTCGGGCCTCCTACATGTACACAACATTCCTAACGACCGAATTACTACCGATTGTGTCACGTAAAAAATAATTCCACTTTAAACTGTTCCTTTTAATACTTTCCTATTGAAAATATGAGAAGAAATAAAAATCGAGAATGTGATATTTTTTTTGGTTAACTAACAAAAAATAATTTTATTTACCTTAATGACAACTTTAACCCATTGTTTATAACAATTAAGTTACAACGATATACACATCCATGTTCTGTTCTTCCATCCCTTTGTCGAAATCCATTTTATGTTCTTCTATCCCTTCTATCGAAATGTATTTTAAATCACACTATTTTTTGATAGCGTTTGTATCGAATGCTAACCACTCTGAGTCTGACCCAAAACCCGATTAACGAAATTAATCGTAATCCTGTCGTAGCGAATTATTTTATTCCTATCGAAGTTAACAATTATGAATGACAAACACACAATCCGAAATACGTTTATGATTCGTTCGATGCTTTAACAAATATTTAAAAAAAATGTTAAAACCACCACGTCAAATTTGTTGTCCTAAAAACCCCGAGAGAAACTAGATAGTATGTTTCGTCTGAGAAATGATGTCACACTAGATACGTCATAAATTGCATTATCAAATAAATGAATATGATAAATACGGAAAGCTTGTCCTGTTATATATTTTAAAGAAGAAAAAGGATGATAACTAATATAACGGTAACATTCATGATGCGTCCCAATAAGGTTTTTGGTATTTTATTGATCGAAAATAGAAGTCCGTCACTGGAGAGCGCTTGACGGATATTCGAGGTCACGTTGTAATCTAGCCTAATATCTTTTGGGTTATTAGGTTACCTGGTTATCAGGTTGATTTAAAGGCATGTGACAGGATAAATATATATATAAACTGTAAAGTTTACGCCAATAAAACAGTATGTTTGTATGTCTTTTAGCATATTTTGTCACTTTAATGAACCATATTTCATTTTAGGAGTTGCAACAATTTGCTTGAAACTGCTTAAGTTTACATAGGTATTACACATTTTATTCAAATACACGCGGTCAATTTTAGTTCAATCAACGTACGCTTTGACTTATTTATTTTGTTAATCTTTGTTATTCTATTTAAAATCAAACAAAAACTCATAAACGTATTTATTATTATCACTTAAACTAATTTGTTGTTGTTTTATTTCAGAGAAATTTCGAAAGACTGTCAAATCACTGTTAGGCAGAATAATGATGACAAAATATGGCAACATATGTTCATGTAAGTTACATGCTCAAAATAAAAAACAACGTTCCCTGTTGTATCAAATAGCTAAAGTTTCAGTTTTGTTTAAAACATTCATATTTATCCTATGATGGTTTAATTCGAAGGGATCTCTTGTGAGAAATAAAATATATACTTGTTATGAAACGTTCTTACTTCTATTCTAAGACAGATTGATGATTTAGGAGAAATAGGTCCGTGCTCGCCTGTTGTTTGATTTTAAGAAAGTGTTTTGTTTCTTTACACAGGTATCATCTATTCGCATCTCTTGATGATAACATTTTGCCGACTTATCGCAGGTAACTAACTACCAATATATATTACTAGTATATTAATTATTATAGTTTCAACATACTTGATATACTTTGGCATTGTTTAACATATGTCAAAACTCAAACCGACCACATAACGAAAGCGACTGTGATCTTAAAATGATATTTTTACTTCCACGATTACGCGATGATGATTAAGTTATTTGTAAAATGTAGTTTTGTTGTCTAGTATTAATACTATAAATATGTTTATATACAATGATAATTTGAATGATTCCATAAAAAGCACCTGGACTAAAAATAATTGAGAAATTAGAAGCTTATGTAGTTGTTTGTATTATAGCTTTATAAGCGTGGGTGCTTTGGTATACTGCCTACACCACTTTCTATGTTGCAGATGAATTATTTTTAAAGCTGTTTTACAACTTTTATACCTGTCATATTTGCAAATTATCAAAGCAATTTAATTTATGAATGTTTTTCTGGAAATGTATGACCGTGTAACATTCAATAGATATAGATCCTTGACACGGTTGTAACATATGCACTTAGGTGAATGCTTTAGGACCAACTTGACACTTTTGGTTTGCAGTGTATGTATAAACACAATTTATTATAGGCGCCACTAAACTTGGATCAAACTGTGATCAAGAAAAGGACGTTGCGGTCTATCTGTTCGTCAAGGCCGGTTTAGGTGTCTTTTTCTGGATTACCTTTCTGGTGTTGGGTTGCAGCGGACGCATGAAGCGAGATTTAGATAAAAATCTATTTGTGGAGTTGTACTTATACGTCGATTCGTTGTTCGGATTTGCTTGGTTTATTGTAGGTATGGCGTTTTGCGTGTTTGAACTATGTCTTGAAAATAAAATTTAATCAGAGTGATAAAATATATCGGACTAGCAAATAGTAACAATAATTTCCTTTCTATACGTGTATTTGTTATTGATCGTCCAAACCTTTCATGCTTGGCATAACAGTTCCAAGGCATTGACCCCATGTATATTCATTGTCTGTTTAATGATGTGTTGTATATATGATCATGTATTGCACGGGTAATTTGCAATTTGGTTTACTTAAATGACACGTGGATTTAACAAGTTAAAATCAACTCAAATTTACAGTTAACTTAATAATAATTATAATTTAAATGTAACGACACTATTTAAAGAAATATTTATTCCTAACGCTAGGCGGATTCCGACGTGAAAAATCGTCCTAGTAGAAGAAAAATTTACATTGGCGTGTATAATGAAAAAAGAGTAATTTATAAGGGATATTAACAGTATCTTTTTTTTAAATGATTTGGAATACAAAAAGTAGCTCAATATCTTTTTTGAAGTGTAATGTGTATGTTGTATGTTGTTTTATTTTCAGAGTCTCGTATACACTTTAGTTTTAAATTGTTATTTATCAATTTTGTATCGGCTTTAATTCACTTTTGTAAAATTATTATGACAGAATGCATTTCTGTTTAAATGCAAGTGACATACCGCTGATAAATTAATGAACATTACAAAACCCACTATACTAAAAAGGATTACAGAATTGACATCGAGGAACAGATTTAGAAGCTAGCCAAACATCACATTGAGCCCAAATTAAAAGACTTGACATCATGCATAACAAAATACTTAGTAAAGCCGTTATTAATTGTGTAAAAGGACTTATGGGTGGAATAAATACTGCAACATATCAACATAATTCAAAAGAGTTAATGCATATTCCTTTGCACGTATAATACGGCATGGCATGGCTGATGCAAGCCTCACGTCGTCTTCATATGGTGAGACTTTTAGGTACTTTATTTCACAATCGCATCACGTTCAATTATATTATTACCGGACACGAGCATCTTCTTTCACTATTTCAATAAAAAAGAATGTATTCCAAGTTCCAATTTGTACACTAAATCATAAGGCGGTGACATGGCTGTACATGCGAAGAGTTTCTGTGTTCTATTGTAAATTTGTATTTCTTCCCTTCGAAATCAACTGAAATCATGCACACGTTAGAGACTAGAAACAAACGTTCAGTGTAACCTTAACCTTGGCATTACACTAATGTGAAAGAAATAGGAAATTCAAGTATCTTTTGTTCATGTTACGAGACTAGAAAGGTCGATAAAGTGGAAAATATAGCATCTTTCCAACCCAAGTAAAATACTGGTCAATAAAATATGGCATACATACCTAACTCGTTGCATACATGATGTATATAAATATATATATATGTTTATGATATCAATTATATTTTTATTTCAGGAATGGTATGGATCTTTGGTAACTACAGTTCCATGAAATCAACATGCCCTCTCTTTGTAAACGACTGGAATTTCCATTTTATTAACTTTGCAATGTTTCTGGCTGTGCATGACCTTATATTTGTTGTTGCCATCTTTATATATGCTATGTATAAACTGTGTGATGAAGATGAAGAGGTAGTTTTATGATTAGTTAAACTATGCAGTATGTCAAAACTTAAGAATACTCTTTGAAGGTGGCATAAGTGTATTTAATGAGTGATCTTTGTTATAATTATAAAGAAGTAAAACTCCAGCTGCTGGAGCAGTATTGCATTATCATTATATACAATTAGTTGGTCCTTAATTTAAGGCAAATGGCCAATTGCCTAAACAGTTCAAAGCAGCACGATACAAAACAACATAAACTCGCTCGATCTTACGCGACATATGTTATGATCTTCAGGACACGAGCACGAATACATAAGACATTGTGTTATTATGTGATATCTTGCCAAGCTCGTGTTGCATGTTTTTTGTGTAAATAATGTCTCTTCCTTCGTCTATATGTTTGTTGCAATATTGCCCATACGTAAACTAGATATGTATGTTATTTATGTGTACAACAAAAAGGGATTTGTTTCATAGTTGAAGTGCTGCTATTTTTGCCATTTTTAACCCCCTCCCCCTGTCTCACCCCACCCCCTAAAGTACGTCACACTTATGTATTTTAAAGAATAGCGTAATATATTTTTTATGATCAGGATAACACCTCTGAATCTAAAGCTTTTGTATTACAATAATAACTATTATACGTTAAATTTACATTGCGAATTCCTCGTTCAGTTTCAGAATTATCCCTAAAACTCCAATATGTTGAGAGAATCAGCTTTCCAATTATTCAACCGACGCCTTTCACAATAACAACGTCACTGCCCAGGAAATAGCAACACATCCGTTATTAACCAATGAGAGCATAGCTTTGTTAAACCTATTTTTTGTCAACTCGACAATGGCGTAGCAAATTGTGAAAGGCATCGGTTGGAAAGCTTTTTCCCTCTAACCCGAAAGTCATTCCTCAAATGAAAACAACACATATGAGAAAAACAGCATATATTTTAGATAAGCCTGCGTACTACCGGATGATAAGCCTGCGTACTGCCTGATGACACAATGCAATTTGTAATGCGTTTATACATCATACAAAAAGATATATTTATATACATTCGATGTTCTTTACAAATATGCAACATTGTAATCATATATTTATTCATAAGAAAACTTGTCTTTAATAGCCCTTTACCTAAACTTTAGGAAATTTAATGTGTAAAACCGGTCAGTATCGCCAGCTGAATGACAATTCCTCGTGCGTTCACCCGCATATACCTTTCTACAACGCCCTATAGCGGCGACTTATCTTATTCAAGGGAAATTGATTTTCCTCTAATTCACTTTATTCAAGCTAGGCAAAATTTCCCTCTAACCCGAACGTCTTCTCTCAAATGAAAACAACACATATGAGAAATACAGTTTATTTTTTGGAAAAGCCGTACTACCGGATGAACTAAAAGTTCGGGCAATATGATATATGAATGACAAGTATTCAAAAACACTCAATTTAAATCTCACAATCCAAGTGATTTAGAAACAAGTAATCTAGCTTCAATATCATTTTTCACGGAACCGTCTTTTGCACTGTCATTAGACCACAGATGTCTCTTAAAGAGTCTGTCCTTACACCCTGATTAGCAGCACTACTAGTTCCTCCTGACCACAGCGAATGTAAACAAAAACTATTAATGTCTTGAACATGCGGTTTAAAAGCTTCTATAAACTGCTCATGCAAGGTTGTGTATGACATAGATTTGTTTTTCTTTCCTGGTATATGTCCAGATTTTGTCTTCGATAAATTACAAAACAGAAAATCATCACCATTTAAACCAGTCCAATCAATATACTTTTGCAAATTCACATATGGACATAAAATAGTCCCGGATTTAGCAATCACTATCCAAGAACCATCTCTATACTTGTCTGTTTTACTGCTTCAATGAACACTTGTATATATGTATTATCAAACATAATATCGCACACTTTCAATGGTAACCATTCAGAACTGCGCATAAACCCCTTAAACAAACGATGGAAAATCGATAATAAGATGTCAACCGTAATGGGCTCTTTTTTAAGTACTCGACTAGATAAAATTCTTTTGGCTGCTTCTAAAACGTTCTTTACTAGCTTAAACTCTGTAGGAGAATTTTAGCCATGTTAGTCATGCATTCATTTTATTCCATAAAAAGCAGAAATAGCAGGTTCTGGGGTTTCAGCGCTTTGTATGATATACACTAAATACAACGCAACCTGGAATGCCTTCGCGGGCAGAATATCAACACTTCCCAGCTGATTGCTCAAAGCCCAGTTTCTCCACCGCATGAATGCGTTTTCATATTTTGAACATGTACTTCCTGCTCTACTTTTTCGCAATATGTCCAGGAGTAGCTCTTCCCTGTCCGTCAAGATTTCTAGTAGCGCCTGTATATCAATTATGTGTATCTAAAAAACATATGTAAAAAAAACAAGAAAATTAAATACAAAAAACTTGTTTACACAAATATAAAGATCGCAATCTTTTTAACATTTATACAAACGTTTCTCAAACGTTAAAATTGAACAAGCGTCAATATTCAGACAAGAGTCTATACAATGTCAATTTTCTACCAAGCATCTTTATGACCAAGATCGACAAGCGTAAATATTCTAGACAAGCGTCTTTACAATATCATAATTCTAACAAGCATCTTGGCGAAGAAATTTGACAAGCGTCAATATTCACACAAGCGTCTTACAGTGTCTATATTCTGACAAGCGTCTTCATGACCATGATAGACGAGCGTCAATATACAGACATACATCTGCTTTTTAATCTGCCAGTTCTATTGTTACTTATGACCAAAATCACAATTATTTGTCAAATCAAATCTTAAAATCCACAAAACATGCGAGCATATCCAATTTCAAATCTGCGTTACCGAACATGCTTTTGCCACTTTTACACGGCTTATAAAACTGCTTTTTTCTTGGAAATTGAAATCTCAGACATGAAATGTCCATGTGGGCATAACAATGGCCAAAATACTGCTAACGTCTTATTTGGCACAACCAAAACACCACGTGCTCTATCAGCTCTCATTTTGTTCAAAACTCTTGGAATAATAGATATTGGCGGCTTGTACAAGCCTTTGTAAAATGGCCATGGGGTGGTAAAGGCATCTATACATTCTGATCCGGGATTCCATTATATTGAATAGAATCTCTCCAGTTTCTGTTATAATGCATTTCGAACCAGTCAGTTTTGAGCATGCCCAAATGTCCAACAAGAAATGCAAACAATTCTTCAGATATACCCCAATCATCAATATCTTCTATCCTGGACAAATCGTCAGCTGTCTCGTTATCATTCTTCGGTACCCACTCACTCTCTAGCAAAATACTGTTGCTAAAACATACTTAAAAAATATCCATAGCTAAATGCTGTAATTTCCTGTTCATAGAACCTTTCTTAAAAATAGCTACATTACCTTGATTAACCGTAAACCATGTTACCCTTTGATTGGCAAGCAAATATCTGAGGAAACACAAAACGCTGAATACAGCAGTTAATTCCCTCCATGTTTATGACATTTTTGCCTCCTCAACCGACCACATTCCATGTGAGATACCATTAATCGCGTAAACAAAATAACCACCGTAAGCTGCATGGCTCGTTTCGGAATAGACAACATTAGTACATTTGTGCGAATCAAAAATTCCCCTTTTATTCAAATGTAACAGATTTTCAATCCAAAACATTATTTCATCGACACTCTCATCTGAAATATTTATTTGAGAATCCAAACTTTTTGCTGTGAGAATATCTAAATTCAAATATCTTGTCATTATTTGGGATATATTACCAATGACAAGCATCATAGATATAATCTGACCGACAAAGCTAGCAATTTTCCTGAATGATATGTACTTATGTAATCTTTATTCCTCTATCAAAAAAGAGCAAGTGGCCATAGCTTTATCAGTCCTATACGATGCTATTTGAATCACACCTTGTGACGAATCTAATATCGCACCTAAGAACTGCACAACCTGAATAGGCACCCAAACGCATTTATCTGTCTTAGGAATGAAGCCAGCACAAAACAGATCCTGTTTCACATGCGTACCTAATAGCAAAGTACTTTCATAAGTATCAGAACAACCAAACCTGTCGTCCAAAAACATGAGTATAGATTTACCTTCACTACACCACTTTTTGACTTGAGGGCGACAAACCTTGGCTTTTCTCTTCTTTCTCTTTTTTTTCTGAAAAAAACTATGTAAAAACACACACAAAATTCATACAGATTCTCTTTTACTAACCGATGTACATCATCAATTTCAGATAATGCTCAGACCAGCGTCTTACTGATCTTTAACTACAGACAAGCGTCATAATCGACCTTTAATCACAGACAAGCGTCTTAAATGATATTTAATCACAGACAAGCGTCTTACTTATATTTAATCAAAGACAAGCGTCTTAAAATGATATTTAATCAAAGACAAGCGTCTTACTGAGATTTAATTCCAGACAAGCGTCTTACTGATATTTAATCTCAAACAATCGTTTAACTGATATTTAATCATAGACAAGCGTCTTACTGATATTAAATTCCAGACAAGCGTCTTATTCAAAATAATCTCTTGTTAATCTATCAAAATCATATCTATACTCATCTTTAATTGTTTCTGATTTCTCGATGTTGAAACTACTACTTGGTGCCGGACACGGAATTGACTGTGTGGCTGGTGCCTGGACCTCTTGCAACGTAAGGACATTCGCGATACGTATCAGTGTGTTCCTTTTCCTTATCTTTTCGCACGCCTCCGTAACTAAATCTCGACAATAATCGTCTTTCCGATGTTCTATGCTCCATTCTATTTGTTTCAAAATGTATGCAATTTCTTCGTTGAATTCACATTGTACCCTGTTGCCCTTGAACCGCCACGTCTTTTCCTTTTCCTTTTTTAAACGTTTCGCCTCCTCGTAGGGTGTCACGGCCGTGCCTTTCAGTTCATCTTTTAAGTCCCGAACCCTAGACTTCTGTTCTCTCAATTCATCGAACAACAAATTTAATTTCTAATGCAAATCCCCACCTTGGTTTTGCTCCGTCATATTTGTACACGCCGCTGACACTAATTTAATGTGTAAAGCCGGTCCATATCGCCAAGCTGCATGACAATTCCTTGTGCGTTCAACCGCATATACCTTTCTACAACGCCCGCTAGCGGTGACTTTTCTTATTCAAGGGAAATTAATTTTCCTCTAATTCACTTTGTTCAAACTAGGAAAATTATATTTCTCGAAAGCTTAACATCATTTTGACTGGGAGGAACGAAATGAGCGTTTCATCGGATTCATGTGTTTGTTTTGTATTGTGTCCAATGTTTGTTTTGTACGGTGCCTAATGTTGTTTACATTGCTCTGAGTGACAACATTTCTTTCGGAACAAAAAAACAAGGCGGAATTGATATTACAACGCGCAAGATCTGAACGTATACAACCTTTGTGACCCATTTTACAGTATCACGAGATGAAATGGAAGATTTGCACTACTTGTATGACAATCAAATATGATATTGAAGCTGTTAAAAATTATGTCTTCTAGAATTGCCTCAGTCAGATGTAATCGTTTTTGTAACGCATTGAATTCATATTAATGTATATTGATATGTGCACTTTGATCAGTTTCTCTATTTTTCTCACTACAGTAACGAAAATCCTTGCCAAGGTAAACTAAAAGGCATCTTAGTCAGATGAAACCAGAAATATGATTGTTCTTTTAATATTAATAAAGTTTCAGCAATTTGTTTTTTGTGATTTAATAGGTTTTGAATCGTAAATGAAGTCTGCAAAGTGTGCATCATTAGTTTAAACATTAATTTCAAACAAAATACATTGTTTTACATTGAATTACATACATGATTTATACAGTTAACATGTTTGAATAGGATGGGAATGAAAGACAATGTCTTATATAGTTATTCTCGCTATACAAATACAATAACATGTTGTTAGACGAACATAAATGTGTTTGTTGATTACACAATAATATGAGGATGCAAAGAAAGAAGAAGAAACTCCGAGCGTAGAGTTTCATTTGTTAAAAAGAAAACAAACATGTTATAGGTTAACATTTAGAAGGTGAGGGGAAGAGACTGGCAAAGTTCTTGGGAGAGAATATAATAAGTTTTGAAACACATGATTATGGCAAAAGAGGAAATGTGCATCATTGACCGCCTCCTGTCAAATGTCAACTGGGAATCCCTTGCTAAAACACCATGAAACCACAAATTCCGACGAGTGTAAAGATAGAAATAATCGTACCGTTTCGTGTCTTTCTAATATTATGCCGGGATACAGATATCGGATCATACTACTACCTACAAAAACGAGATACTTACAATCTACACACAATATATCGCCCTTTCTACCTTCGAATATTCGTACATCGAATTCTCTCTCATCGCCTTAAAGGGGCCTTTTCGCAGATTTTGGCATGTTTTGAAGTTTTTCATTAATGGATTTATATTGAAAAATGTTTACTATGGATCTAAAAAGCTCCAGTAAAAATTATAATAAAATTAAAGAAAGAAAACAATTTTCCCTCAACTGGGCTCGAACCTCTGACCCCGTAGTAAAAGTCTATCGCGAAGACCAATCGGCCATCCGTGCTCATGCAATGATTGTTGTATTTTATACTTTATATAAGCAATCCTCGTAGTGTCACAAAATTTAACTACAACAACAAAACTCTCCAAATTATTAAATCGTTTCGCGTTGCAACGCCTTATACTTTTAAGGTTTTTAAATCGTCAACAGATTCATAAAACGGATATTTTAGAGCATGGTAAATGTTCTGTATTACTGTTTCCTCACAAATATCATAACTACAACGAAAATTTGCGATTCTGAAACAATTTGTTTTATTTTATCAATTTACCAAAACGTGAAAAGATCCATTTAACTGCGATGCAAACAGTCAAAACACCAGGTTGCATATACTTTTAAAAAAATGCTAGAAACATCACCCTAATACTTCTTGCGGTGCCCAACATTTAATTGTGCTCGCAATTCTTTACGTTCAAGTCTGTAATGTTTAAGGACTTGTAACCTCTAATTCGGATGGTATCTTTGACAGATAATAAAACTTTTTTCATAACTTTACTACATGGTGTTTCGGGTCGAATGTTACCTGGATGCTATGAAATTCTCTACTTGCTGCATGTATGCATGTTTTGATGCTTATTTAAGTGAAGAATGTTTGATTGCCTTTTCGTGTTCAGTCATATGAAAAAAAGAATTGCGTTATAATGACAATATGTTCTTTTTGTAACTCTATCAATAAATGTTTAATAATTCGATGTAATATTGGGGTTCTGGAATATGTTGTATCATGGAGAGAATCTACACGTTTAACGTCAGAAATATGCGTCGTTTATTTCATAAACATTGCTATCTATTTCATTTTCAGAAACCAAATGATAAAAAAAGTAAGAACTTCGTTTATTTCAGACTATAAATAAAAGAAAATAGTGCTTTGTTATATGTTAACATATTGATGGCTCTTTGCAATGTAGTTCATAGTTCCAAGTGATTTACAAAATGGAAGGGAGGCAAGGAGTCCATTTCCCGCCTTTATTTTGGAATGATTTGCTTCCCCTACAAAAGCCAGAACAATTGCTTTTAAACAAAAACATGCAAACATTGACGTTGTAGCGAATAATCTGCAAAATCAGTAAAAACCTCAAGTTCCGGTTCTGGTCTTGTGAATTTTACGTTATGCTCCGTAAAAACTTCAAGCCGTCAAAAGTGCAAGTCTAATTATTGGGCGAAAAAAACTTGTGGACATACAGAAACATCATTTCATCTGTCGTTTCTTTAAAATTAATTTCTGTGTCTATTTCTTTCTTTTAGATCTTTTTGAGGGATTTATCTGCCTTTGTTGTTATTAATCAATTAAAATTGTTTTGTTTTGCCAAATCAATATTCTGAGAATTGAACAGCGGCACGGCAATCATTCATGTAGATTACGAATAGTAATGGTCATACGACCTACTCTTGTGGTATATAAAACCTGAGGTTACGTCTAGTCCATATAAACATTCTCCCAGAGGCTTTGATAAGTTTTGCAATGGCGGCTCTGGGAGTTTTTAGCGCGTCACTAAACAGACGTCGTTTGTCACCAAGCGATATATAAACTTCAAAAACAAATTAAATATACTTGAATGGTAGCCTACGGACGTTATCCTTTGCAGGCAACCTAAAAACACGACGATGTTTCATCACATATTTCTTACTGACATTTTCATTCTGACATTTTGAACTGTGTAAATAGTCGACGCCTTTTCGACAGCGTTATCGGCTTAGGTTGCATCAAATATCACGATGTGCAAAAGATCGGTGTACTGCGACCTAACATATTTTGTCTGCAAAATTACGACAGTTTCCCACTATGGTGGATAGAGCGAACGAAAGTATAACAAAGTGAATAGAAAGCAACTATTTCTTGCTTTAATGGTTCAATTTGCATAAGATTGTGCTTTAGACAGATAAACGTTGATTTTGTTAAGTATCAGTGTTCCTTAGCATTTTCAGTGATGATCAAATTGCTCGCCTTTGGACAAAAGACGGCGCATTGCAATTCTCAGCAATCCTTTTGGGTTATAAAGCTTAGAGTTTAATTATTGAAACTAAGGTAAAGTCTTGCCGTTTTGAGGAGGTAATGTTGACTGCAAACTGTTTTTGTTTTCTTCCGCTAAAGTTATTCTCGATCCAGTCTACCATGTTTTCTCCTTAGTACACGCCGTAAGTTCTTATGAGTTTTTCCTTGGGGAATATCTCGTTGTTTAAGGCTTGTGTCCATTCATCTTATACCATTTACAGTTGCCAATACTTTTGTTTCAGTTTTGAAAGCAATCGTCCATCTTGTTTGAGTTGCTGGTGTGCATGCTTCTTTATTGTTTTGGGTAGGCTTGTTGAACAAATACATGAATTTTAGAAACTAACAGAATCAAACGATAATATGCTGGATGTAGGTTTCTGCTGTGGCCGTATCTCAGCAAAATATCTGTGAACATAATGAATGCAATTAGTTACAATTTAAATGTGCGTCATCTGTTGTTAATAATGTCGTGCTCACGCCTTTCTTCAAACTTCCAAGCTGTTGATGTACATGGTAGCTTTCCACGTACAGCCGACCAGTCCCAGCCGGAATTGCGTTGTAGAAACTGCTTTCACCTACTTGGCCTTCTGTAGTCAGCAATCACGGGTTAAATTATACATGTAAAGTGTTGCCAAGCTGTTGATGATGCACATTGTACCTTCCCACGTGAGTCCTTGTAACTCTCAGCTGGATATGCGTTTTACAAACTACTTGCACTTACATTGCCTGAACTGTAGTCAGCAATCACTCGTTAAAATATACATGTAAAGTGTTACCCAAGCTGTTGTCGATGTACATGGTAGCTTCCCACGTGAGTCCCAGTCAGTTTCAGCTCTGGATATGCGTTATACAAACTACTTTCACCTACATTATCTGAACTGTTCGCTAGAAATCACTCCTTTACACATTCATGTCAATTTGTGTTCTTCGGGTTACTTCCAGTGATATTGTCTCAGGAGAATTTAGAAAGTTTATGTTTACATACATGTTTTTTCGTTTGATGCAAAACATGTTAACAGAAGTTTTATGCAATTTTGTTTTAATTATACGTATGGCATCTAAAACTTCACAGAGAAAAGTGATATGGTTGGGAAAAGAATTAAACATTATTGTAGTGGGTGCTTCACAAGTATGAGATCTAAAACTGCACACAAAATATGTGTATGATGGAAAAAAATCATATGAAACATTTTACAAGTGTTTCTTTTTCAACAAACTTAGAACAGAGATATACTTGTTATGGAATTATTCTCACCACTGTCTTGAACAATAATAAATACCAGTTGTTATGTCAAGGCCAGGAAATTGTGGTTTGATTTTATCACAGAATTTTCAAAAATGTCGCAAACAGGTTTAGTTGCAATTTTTGTCACACAAAATGTGTTAGACTAATGGTAAAAAATGTGGAAATAAAATCAAGGACGAATATCGAATTTCCGAAGTTTTAAGGGTCTGGATACAACTTCCTTTTTAGATCTGCTTTCCGATCATATTAATCCACTTGTGAGAATTGATTAAAGGGAGTTCCTGGACAGAAAATAAAAGAAGCTACGGTGTCGCAAAGTTCACGAATGAAGAACTGAACAAGATTTTCCAAAAAACAATGAGCACGAAGAGTTCAGTTGGCTTTAGTATTCCAATTTTGTGATGAGTATTATAATAAAATCAGACAGATAAATCCAAACTCCTAACTCCTTGTCTGTTACATCTTAAAATTTGCATTGAAGTTATTTGATCCTGTTCCCTGTATTTTTTTATTGACTTTGAATTAGTATATAATAATTTTCAACCAATATACTAGTAAGCTCAAATTATGATAAATTTATGTTAATGTTTTTGGTATATCGAATTTATTTTTGCATGCCAATTGTTTTTTAGCTCGTTTCACACTGGAGATTTTTGGTATTGTCTGTAAACAAAGAGTCCAGTGATATTATTAACATAAATGCATACAAAAAAACATTTAATAAAAACCTATAGTTAATAATTAATACCTGTGTATTTTCATTCAATGCTCTTGGCAACTAGACCGGCTGGTAAATGTCTGACGTCGTAAAGGCATAGTGTATTATAGAATTAAAAAAACAATTGCTTTGAAAATGTTTGTATCCACTTCATGTTTGAGTCGAGCAGAAAAAAAACATAAAAACTCGTTCACTTGGTAATTTTTTATCATCACTTCGTTCAGTCATAAAATAAACCACTAATTATACATTTAGAATAACACGTAACTGTCTTATCGTTTCTGTAAAATATCAAGTTATGCTTATAATAAAATAAATTAGGAACTTGCTGAGAAGTAATTGTATTCGTGCCATGCTTGATATTTTACAAAACGATCAGGCAGTAATCTGTTTTTCTTTATACCATACCTTAACATAATAACCATATTAAAATATATAATGCCATACTTTCGCAAAGACTCTGTATTCAAGCGGGATTGAATTGATTTGTTTACCTTTGGTATGTTAATAGTGACATAGGAACTTTCCTAAAACATTTAAAACGTGTGTTTAGTTGTTTTCATTGCGTTATATGTCTAAAGTATATTTCATCACGGTAGAAAATGGGTTGATTTTTTAAATCTAATTCTTTTAGAATAATAACAACTATATGGTTTATTCGGAGTAATATGACTTACCTTAAAACATTGGTTGATATAACAACTCCCTGTTGACGTGATGTCAAACAATATATCAGACAGCGTTAAATTAGACTGATGCCATTGTAGTGGTTTGAACCAATTACATCTTGTTTGTCTATCAAGTTAATTCATTCTTGACGTTGTAACATATTTATCAGAACGTGACATCTTTCGTGCCTAAGATTGACGTGTTTATAGGATGCTATGACGATGAGCCGGAATAAATTTGCATCACATGATGCTTGGTCCTGAAGTTTATAAGAAGTGATTCCGTAAACCATAAAATTGTGTGCATAAAATTTTGTATAACACATGTGCAATTGTTGTGAAAACTTACATTGTTATGGTGTGAGGTTCGGAATTCCTTCAATCGGCTTACACACTTATGCTTTATCGACATGAATCTGTTTAACTGCTTTTTAGGAGGATTAAGTGCGGTAAATATCGATCCGGAGTGACAGTTTATTTCACGTCTCCTTTCCGATATTAATTACTACCCAAAAAAAATGTATCGAACAAAAAATTGGTGTACATTATTAAAGGATTTGTTAAGTAATTTGGGATTTTATGACGCTTGGCTCTTTCAAGACGTTGGTAATGTAAACATTTCTATATCTGCGTACAGACAACGTCTGATCGACACATTTATCCAAAACTGGAATAATAGGCTAGCAAACTCCAGCAGAGCTAACTTATACAAACACATTGCAATATTTCGTTTTCAGCCGTACCTAAATTATTGTAAAATAAGTAAATTCCGAATAAGTTTTTCTAAATTACGGCTGGCATCACATAGGCTGTACATTGAGAGCGGCAGATGGGCACGACCCACTCCTATTCCATTAGAACAAAGAAAATGTACCCTATGCAATAAACTTAAAGTTCAGTTTCATTTTGTCTTTTAGTGCAGTTTATACTCAGAACTAAGAAAACAATACATTCCATCATATTTCCGACACAGACCAAATATGTATAAATTCGTAGAACTTATAACGTCAGAAAATAAATTGGTGATTAAAAAATTGTGCATATACATTTTTAACGCATTTCAAGTTCGTACAAACAACACATATGTAATGTCAAACTAATTTCATTATTCGATTATAAATATTGTGTTCTATTTTATGAAAGTGTCAATTAAGCAACCAATATTCATGTGTACTTTCCCCCATGCTAAATATTTATAATTATGTAAAACTCATAATACTTTTTGTTACGATTTATAATTTTCATAATCTTATATCGTTTATGATCCATTTATGTGAAGTGCGATATCACTCTCATGCGCATTGTATATTAAACTCGTACAATAAGCTGTCTACTTTGTGTTATTTTTCTTTGACGCGCATAATTGTTTAATCTAAAGGCAGCTGGCCTTAGTCTTAGAAAGAAATATTAAATGTCCTTTTTGATCATTATTATAACTTTTTTATCATTTATTTAAACATTTCTTAGCCTTATGGCTATCTATTTTTTCGATTTCGAATAGGTAGCCGAGACAAGGCGCTAGCAAAAAATGTAAAGTTTAAGTTATGTCAATATGAAAGTTTCTTCTTATATTTATTATTGTTTAGCTTTCATAATTACTATTTGAATCTTTTTTCGAATAAATAGTCGAGTCTATGCTAGTATTTAATAGTAACTTTTTATACAGTCAAGGCAGCTGGCCTAAGTCTTAGAAAGGAATATTATACGTCCTTTGTGATCATTATTATAATTTTGTTATCTATTAATACATTTTCAAGCCTTATGGCTATCTATTTTTCGATTTCGAATAGGTTGCCAAGACAAGGCGCTACCAAAATGTATAGTTTCAGTTATGTCAATATGAAAGTATTTTCTTATATTAATTAGGTTTAGGTTACATAACTAGCATTTAATAGTAACTTTTTATACAGTCTTTAATAGAGCCTTTGTAACAATAGATATCTATAATACATACAAAAAGATATATCATGCTTTAACTACTATAATGTGTTATTATAAAGAATCATAGTTATTCGTTCTATGTTATATAATCTGATTACACAACTTATTATTCACTAATAACGAGGTGGTCACTATTCACTTTACAAGAACACATAATTTTACAAGCCCGCTTTTGCCTGTTTATATTTTATCCAACCAATAATTTTTGTGATGCATGTCCTGTATAATTATCATTATTATAATCATCACAATTATTACCGATTTGCTTTAGCGGCTATATTTGTCATTTCATCAATTACGTTGCAATGAATTGTATGTCAATGTACATTTTATGCATTGCATTATTATCATTATAATAATTATTACACGTTTGCTTTAGCGATTTTAGATGTGACTAAACCAACAATTTTGAGTTGCATGTTATGTAAATTTACATGATATACCAAGTATTATTATAATAGAAAATATTTGTTATTATTATTATTATTATTATTATTATTATTAGTAGTAGTAGTAGTAGTAGTAGTAGTAGTAGTAGTAGTAGTAGTAGTAGTAGTAGTAGTAGTAGTAGTAGTAGTAGTAGTAGTAGTAGTAGTAGTAGTAGTAGTAGTAGTAGTAGAAGAAGTATTATTATTGTAAGTATTATTAGTATTATCATAACTAGTGGTAGTATTTATGTTTTCAACTGTCATACATTAGTATCCTTATATATTGCATATTTGTAAACACTATATGTATAATAATTGTCCACTTGGGCTGTTATTGGCCTTCTGGATCTGATATGAAATAAACATACATAAACATATATATATATATATGTATATATTCTTCGTAAAAACTTCCCTTTGGCTTGTAAAATAAATGCGTTCTTTCATTAATTAACAATGTTGTTGTTGCTTATTTGGATATTGTTCTTGCTCAATTATTGCAGCGACTATTCTGTAAAAGGCTGTTTTATATTACAATTCGTAGTAATTAATATCGAAAAGGAGACGTGAAATAAACTGTCACTTAATCCTCCCAAAGAGCAGTTACATAGATACATTTCAAATTCACCTGTCGATATATACGTTCATTTGTCTACGCCCTAAAAACGAATGTTGTATATCAAAGAACAAAATTCACCAATAACCTATCCAACCCACCTAACAATGCTTTCAAATAAATATCAAAACGATGGCATATAATTGCAGACGACAACATAAAATAAACTTGAGTTTAAGATAACCTATATTTTTCAAAGTACAAAATATAGTTTCTTATGAATTCGAATTCTTTTTTTTAAGCGAAACAAAAATAATCGAACATCCCATAATACAAAATATAATATCGCTAGGCAGTTTGACTTCTAAGATCACAACAAGTTAATCAAATGTGCCTCGGGTTTGCTTCACCTGAATGTTTAAAATGAAATAACACAAGCTTCTAGTTTTCTGTTTTTCTATTCATTTTAATTAATCCTGCATATTACAAGTCAAATGAAAAATGATAGTTCAAAACAGTACCAAATGTTTTTTTTTTATGCGCTGTATCTTGGACACGTGAGTCCAAAAACTCAAGTCAACAATTAATGCATTTTTCTACTTAAGAGGACACATATTCGACGCAATATTGATCACATTTGGTAAAGATTTTTATCCGGCCAGTATCAAGGCCGCATTTTAATCTGGATTTCGTGCGTCCAAAATAAGGTCGCCCGGTCACCAATATTTATGACTCATTTCTGGTGAAACTTGGTAAGATTAGTTCATCTAGGGCACAGCTTGAATTTGATTCACTTGCGTCCACAAATCTTAGAAAAAAACTAGTTACCACTATACAAGCCACTTTTATAACTCAAGCTTAATGAGATTAATTAACTCTGATATTTTTGCTAAAACAGTCTAACTTCATGCGACTTAATGTAGGGTATTGATTGTTTCAAGCAAATGCGAATATATTTTTCAACGAATGCATGTATCCATTTAGTTTTGTTATGGTGTTTATATTTAACTTATAGATAATTTAATCAAACGCACGTATATTGCAAATTACATTTTACAATAAGAGGCAATAAAATAAGTTCGTATGTAAACAATTAAATCATTATACAGTTTTTCAATATGAAATAATAAAAAACGAACCAATTATATTGTTCGCATTCATGTATTGATAATTTCATCAAACACAAATAAACAAACAACTAGCATAGCTAACTTAATGAATATTTGATTTACAGCATAATATTATTTTCAAGATCATAACTATTCCTTGTTTAACAGCTGCATTGAGCTTTGTGGTTCCCAATTTGTTATATCATCAGCCTTTGTCATGACCTCATTGAAAGTAGTGCCATGATATGGTCAAATCTAACGGCTGTTAAATCTGCTCACTAAATCGAATATCGTTATGTTAAGATAATAAGATGAAAGTAAATCCGTCAGAAAGTGTGAATGACTTACATTTTGAACAATGCGCTTTACTATTTTGTATATTATTTCAATGCCATTTGTTGATTCTGCTATTTTGTTATTGTGTTAACGACCATAGTTGAGATCTTGCTCAATTTCTCTAAAACTCACTCTTAACTACAGTTTTCAATCCGGTTTTCTTCATTTAAATTCCAATAGACATGCTGGATTTCTTCTAGAGTTGTGTGGGTATAGTTTTCACTGAAGTCCATTTTAATCAGCGTTGATACACGTACTGATCTGTCACCCGCTGTGCATTAGCTTCAAACTCTTTTGTCGATGCTCCATCCACTCAAAGACTTCCATTCTCTCCTTAACTCTTTATCTGTTTTACCTTTCCGTTATTCTCTTTTACTCATTATTTAACGCTATCATTGTTTGTTCGGATATTGTCCAGTTTTTCTTTGAATACCGTATTTACTCTTGGTTTTGGGGAACCTAAAATCATTATTTGTATGATAACCCTATTGCTTATAAAAATTAGTGTTTTGTTATGAGATGCCACTTAAATTAAGTTATAAAAAACAATTTGCCATATTTCCTGTTTTGGGGATATGATACATATTGAATAAAAAGGTAATTGTATCACATGACCGACTTCAAAATAATGATACAAGTTGTCATTCATAAGTTTGCAATGTATTATGATGCTTCTAAAATAGTTTCATATGGCCTTTTTCCATAGTCATGTGCTTTCCAAGACACACTATTGACCAGTGATATCAACAGGAACATATCAGATCCTATATGCATACATATGTACATAATATTTGTTTCACTTTGATAGCAAGCATATTTGTAAATATCCGAACATTAATAATAAAGTTAATGTAGTTGAGTATCAGCGAGGCTATTTGTTCAGATTTTGTGAGAATGAGTGTATATGTTAAACATATAAATATATGTGGCAGTATCTCAGTAACAAATCTGTGGGCATTATGAGTGCAATTCATTGTTAATTAAAATGTAATTAACTGTTGAGCAGATGTGACAGTATCTCATAAAATTATATTTGAAATAAATGAATGCACTTAGCATCTATTTTATTGGCATGCTGCCGCCACACTTAACACAAAGCTGTTGCCCAAACTGTTGATGTAACTTTGCAACTTCCTATGTTCAGATACATGTAATCTGGCCTAACCAGTTTAAGCCGGATCTGCGATCGTTCTGGTCATCACTTTGGTCATCATACTGCTCATCATACTGGTCCTCACTCTGGTCATCATGCTGGTCATCGCAATGGGCATCATACAGGTAATCATAAAGGTAAACACAAGGGTCATCACCATGGTCATCACTCTGGTCATCACTGTGTTCCGTACTCCGGTCATCTCACTGGCCATCATACTGGTTATCACTCTGACACTCAATTTGGTCATCATACTGTTCACCATACTGGTCATCGCAATTGACATCATACTGTTCATCATTCGAGTCTTCACTCTGTTCATCGCAATGGTCATCACTAGGTCATCATACTGTTCATCATACTGGTAATAATACTGTTTATCACTCTAGTCATCACTCTGTTCATCACTATGTTCATCACTATGGTCATCTCTCTGGCAATCATACAGGTCATCATTCTGGTCATCATACTGGTCATCATTCTGGTCATCATTCTGGTAATCATACTGGTAATCACTCTTGTCAACACTCTGGTCATTAAACTGGTCAACATAAAGGTCATTACTCTGGCCATCATTCTGGCGATCATAATGGTCATCACTATGGTCCTCATAAGGGTCATAACTCTTGTCATCACTCTGGTCATCACTCTGTTTGTCATTTTGGTCATTATTCTGGTCATTTCTATGGTCATCATATTGGCCATCATACTGATCATCATACTGGTCATCATGCTGTTCTTCATACTGGTCATCATACTGGTCATCATACTGGCCAACACTCTGGTCACCATACAGGTCATCATACTGGTTATCACTTTTGTCATGCTTGTCAACACTCTGGTCATCAATCGGGTTATCTATCTTGACAAAATTATGTTCATCACACCTGTCATCAGGGTTGTCCTGAATCTTTAATATTTGTTCTAGTTCTAGTTATTTTCTACAAACCTTCTACCGTTGTCCATTCAGCAATCTATGAAGCCTTATAACGACAAAGCTGTAAATTTAAAACTTGTTAAAAAAAATAAATAAAGTGTTGATTTAGTATGCACTTGACATCGGACTTTCCAAATAAGCAAATATCAGGGAAAGACCTTTCCAAATAAGCAAATATCAGGGAAAGACCTTTCCAAATAAGCAAATATCAGGGAAAGACCTTTCCAAATAAGCAAATATCATGGAAAGACCTTTCCAAATAAGCAAATATCAGGGAAAGACCTTTCCAAATAAGCAAATATCAGGGAAAGACCTTTTTTATTTTAGAAAATCTCGGAAGCGGTACGTCGAAATAGGTATCACCAAGAACTACAACAATGGACTATTACTTTTAAGAACGCGTGTAAAACAAAGGTTATTAGCATAACACTATAATAAACATACTTAGTTACTAATCTTTAAAGTAACTTCCTTGTAGAAACTATGTCATTAGTCTTTTTATAGCAAACATAGTTATTCCGATATGTGCACTAATCTGATTATAAACAAATCAATCTTGTAACTTGACCGTTTTAATCAAGATTCTAGGTAATATATACACTTGGCATTATATTGTAATGATATCGTTCCATATATTACACTCTTAATAATGGCAATAACATAACAACCTTATATCTATACTATAATATACTATGCGATCGACCAACAATTTGCCACACGTAATTGAGCAGGGTCTTTCTCTAAGATTTCAGGCTTTGATACTATGTGATGCATGTCAGCAGAATATAACACGATATGATCACAAGTTCAGGTAACATCCGGTTGAGTAGATATTTTACATTTCTCGTCTTGATTAGACTGATTTGAGTCCCTGAAAGTAAGCTGCTAAAACCATACAGGAAATATAAAGGTAGACAAGTCATATTCACATCACATAACATGTCCTTTCCAAAGTTATCATGTAACTGTCTTGAAACGTTAACAATGACCTGCATGTTATAGAAGAAGCAAAGCAGATTCGGAGAATCATTTAATATAACAAAAACAATATTCGACAGAAATGTCTATGTCTTTTCACTACTAGCATGATCAGGTTGCATTATAAGGTAGCGCATGCAGTAACTATAAGATAAATGTATTGTGTTTCTCAAAAGCAATGCGTGTGTATGTTCTTTTGATTTCTAATACATGTCTATTAAAAAAGATTTTCTACAATGTTTTATCAAATAAGCATACATGTAAGTAGGCACTGCGTATTTAACTCCATACACAAGTCATTTTACTGCAGGGCCGTTACGCTGTTTAACTGCTGCATTATGACTAGACTTTAATACGAGTCGCGTTCTGAGAAAACTAAGCATAATGCATACATGTGCGTAAAGTGTCGTCCCAGATTAGCCTGTGCAGTCCGCACAGGCTAATCAGGGACGACACTTTTCGCCTAAACTTGATTTTCGGTTAGGAGGGACTGCCTTGAAACTAAAAATACCATAAACGCGGAAAGTGTCGTCCCTGATTAGCCTGTGCGGACTGTACAAGCTAATCCGGGACGACACTTTACGCACATGCATTATGCACAGTTTTCTCAGAACGCGACTCATATGGTTACACATAACAAATGTGATTCGTGTGTGGTTCCGAGTAAAACTAGTCGAGATGGTCATTGAGGAAATATTAACAAACCTGGATATGAATCATTATTCAAAACAGTCGCAGTTCAATATGGGAACCTGAATGCATTAATCATTCAAAACATTAGAAAATGCTTCTATAAACAAACTGTAACATGTGTTACTTAGTCACATTACGCAAAACGATGTGTCATATAAAACGTTTCAACCCTATCATTTAATTTCAAAGAGTTATATAAAATCGATTTAAAATTGATCCAACAGCTTGCTTAATCAACAACATTTAATTGCAAGCCTTATAATGAAACTTCGTTTATTGCTAACTAATACATGTAGAATACAAATTAGCCTTGTTTGGGAAAACGGGTTTTAATGCTGATGCGTTAAGTCTCGTCCCAAATCATCATTTGCAGTCCGCAATCAGGGACTACACTTTCCGTCTTAACTGGGCTTTGGATAAGAAGAGACATCCTTAGAACGACAGATACAATTAAAGAAGAAAGTGTCGTCCCTGAATCTGGGACGACACTTTACGCACTTACATTGAGTCTGGTAATGCCAAAGCGAGGCTCAAATCAAAAGTTTGTTTAATGTTAAACGCAAAATAATAAGCGCTTAACG
>NC_068359.1:70247109-70274609 GCF_020536995.1 Dreissena polymorpha
TATATGCAAACATGTTTTATATAAATAATATAAAATCTAAATGTAATTGCATTTATTTCAAGAATTAATGTTACTAATGATTCTATTTACTGTAAAAATACATTTAACATCTTGCCCTCAATTACACATTCCATTATAATACATTATGATAAATGTCATTTTTGGAGTTGGTATTTACAGCATTATTGCAAATAGAGAATATTTTTATTTACGATAAGATCTGAAGCCTTTTAATCGCACACTGTAGGTTTTCATACTCAACAACAACAACAACAACATTACCTTTATTAAGCTCAAATCACAAATACAGTGACCCAAGAGTATATATCTACATGTAGTTTCAATGCATCTTTTACATAAAGTATAAAGAAAAAAGAAGAGAGAAAGAGAAATGGAGATAAAATAAGATATGGGGCATACATATTAATTGAGTGGGGGAATGCTCATGTTGACCTGAGAAATATACATTATTTCCTTTGGCGTGAATAACCGGTTTATTTACCTGGATTACTAAAACAGACTATATTTATGTTTTTTTTTCCATTTGGTTCTATTTGAAACCCGGTGAATTTGATTGGTTAATTTATTTTCATCTATGGCGCTTCGCTGACCTGTCAGTGTGTAAACCCTCGAATTAGGTCAGAATGTGCGTTTTGTTTGTGTTTTCACTGTTTTATCTGCAGAATAATCACTGAGAGTGATTAATTTATAGTTTGCATATTAACAAAAATGATGCAGAAATTTAAAATGTGTAGACTGTAATTATCTGTTTAAGGTTATTCAACTTGGGATTCATTGGAGTATTTATACTGTTCATCTGTTGAGTCGCGGTACTTAAACTTATTCTCGGAAATAAAACATCCAAACACAACTTACCAATCAAATGAAATATTTTTCCTTTAATCCCATTATAATGTTTATCAGAAATGATAAAAACAGTATAAAATTAACAAAGAACACGAAACAACGCTGAAAAATAGGAATAGCTATCGGACATTTTGTCCTTGTTTATAACATCACTTACTCATAGTTATGAGTTAATTTATTATTCTCTATTCTCAAAATACTATTGAATTCTAATCATCTTTATCACCCATATCATCATCATTATCATTATCATAAAAATTATAAACCAAGACAAAAAAGGAGTGAGTGCGTGTATTTGACAGGACTTTCAACATATAAATGCAAACAACAATTCTTCTGACGCCCGTATGTGTTCCTGTGCGACGGATATAGACCTCAATGGCACCGCTCAGTTGATGAGTCTAGAGACGACTGTAAACCGTGTAACATCTTTGTTCAGATCTCTAAAGAACTGAAAGGATACTATTTAAATGCTGTAGGGCATGTAATTATGAATACTTCACATGCACATGTGTGGCATATGAAAAAGTGCAAATTTATTCATAAAAATTAGACGTCAAGTATATATCTCAAATCAAGAGTTACTGTTTGAATAAACTGATCCCCACCGATGCCCAAAGTGCACATAGGACGCCCCAAATTCCCATCAATCACGTTAAGTTGCTTAAATATTATAAATTTACAAATGTGAATTATTAATTTGTTCAAAAAAGCTGCTTATATCTGCAAGATTCATCCACCACCACCAATCAAGAGCAGTGTACATGACTTCACGTACACCCCATACAATAATCAGTAGTAATAAACGATTGAGGTAAAACCGCGAGCGGGATACGCAACCCTACTGCTCATTTTTCTTTTCTTATTTTTGCTTTTAATGGCTGGGGGACGTATGAGGACCCATGGCTCAAGACCGGTGTCTAGATGCCTTCTTCACCTCCCGAAACCTCTAATTTTAGAGAAATCTACAAAAAGCAGATATTATTATACTGTAAAAATTAAGTATTCTATAGCAAAAAAATGTAATTAAAACATTATCAATTTCATTGCGCAAATTAACATAACAAACAAACATCAAAAGCATCCCGCACACACCCCGGACATCAACAAGAAACAAACAAATCACTCAAACCACAAAATCCATTAAACACTTAAAAAGAATTTTGATAAATCATAAGTATTCCGAGAAAGATATAAATGCATATGACGATTTTTTCAACAGCTATATTAAACCGACTTCAACATCTAACCAGTCACACCAAATTGAAAATATTAAGTAATCGTACAATAAGAATGTCTTTAAAATTAAACGTTCATTACGAAAGACAGCAAAAAATAATACCACTGACATTTAAACACACCAATATTTCAATAAATATGCTGGATGTACTATCTCCAGGAAGTGAGATTCTCGAAAAACATGACACCCATAACTAAAATAAAACCTTATTCAAATACAATATGAAGTAAAAAATGAGTAAAAATACTGTAAAACCATTACATTTCGTGTGGTACGAATTGTCGTGGATTTCGTTGGTGAGCTAAACCACGAATTCAAGTACCAACGATTATTTATACATTTTTAATCCGAAATCGGTCATTTCCGAATGTCATTTCCGACATTTTATTTTGTTGTCGGTTATCCGAGATATTTGCTTTTTGTAAAAAGTACTTCACTTCAGTAGATCAAATTACACTATATCTTAACTTATTAAAATATTTCCGAATTGAAAATGGTAATAATACTTTACAAATCAAGCACGGTATTTAAACTGTACATCAACGATTGTTCTCTTTTACGTGGCGTCATCAAATTAAGTTTGCAGATTGATCACATTTGTCAATTCGTGCCAACTAAAGTAAAAAGAGACATAACGGTTATCACACGTGTATTTAGGGGACCTTATTACTCAATTGTTACTACTAGGGGACCTACTACGCTGAGAATTGCAAATATTGTCAAAACAACATTGGTGGCAATTAGCAAGCGGGGACCCACAAGTGCGCCGCTATATCGCTCTTATAGACAATTATCGGCAACACTTTCATGCTTAAGTGCACATTAACCTCAAGTCTTGCTGTCAACACAGATAAGCAGATTATGCTTCGTTATAACTCTGCTTGTTTTAATAAAAGTTTAATTATTATGACGGTCAGTCTTCCCCGAAAATTTTAAATCCGTGAATCACGTATCAATGAATTAGTTATTTTTTATTTGAAATCCAAGAAATTACGTGTCAACGAACTAGTTGTTGTTTTTTTTTATTAAACCACGAAATTTCATATCGACGAATTTCTATACGTTTACAGTATGCAAAGTAGTATCCGTTATTCTTTGCCATGTGTTTGGTCAAATTCAGATAATTTTAAAATTGACCCCATGTGTGGCCCTTTTACACGAAAAAGTCCTTTTAAATGTCTGTGTAAAACCCCGAAACGGACCGCACACATTCTTACCTGAACATAGCCCGCAAGTCTTTGCACATTTCGTGTTCAAGGCCGGGTTTGGGCAAACGATCTCTTTAAAATCAGCACAATTGTCGGCGTCGTCCTCGCATACTCCTGAAACAGGAGATAACAACAAATGTACGTGAATGGCATGCGTTTGCAAATTGAGACGGCTAGGTATGACTTTAGAGAATCGTGCAAACGATATTCACGTACATGTAACATATCAATGCAGACTTGTGATAAGTGAGATAGCACGCCATTTCCATATAAAAGCTTTTTGGACAGGTAGTATCATAAAAAGACAGTATAAATGATTCGACATAGTGAACAAATAAGGCTTGTGCAAAGGAATACCAAAATGTATGTCTTCAAGAAATGATGTAACGGGAGATGAACCATGTACTAGTATTACTCAATTGTTACTATTATAGGACCGATTCCGCTGAGAATTGCAAATATTGTCAAAACAACATTGATGGCAATTAGCAAGCAGGGACCCACAAGTGCGCCGCTTTATCGCTCTTATCGACAATTATCGGCAACACTTTCATTCTTCAGTGCACATTAACCTCAAGTATTGCTGTCAACACAGATAATCATATTATGCTTCGTTATTACTCTGCTTGTTTTAATAAAAGTGTTATTATTATGTCGGTCAGTCTTCCCCGAAAATTTGAAAACCACAAAATTACGTATCAAAAAATTAGTTGTTTTTTATTTGAAATCCACGAAATTACGTGTCAACGAATTGGTTGTTTTTCATTAAACCACGAAATTTCATACCGACGAATTTCTATACGTTTACAGTAATCAAGAAAACTCAGCTGCTCCAGACTTAAAAGAAAATACACCCATCGTCTTTCTCAGTAAAGTCCGTTCGTGTTAAGATCCAATCTCACGTGGACTAAAAACCGAACTGAAAATATACTTAATATCGACTTTATAATTGCAAAATTATAAACTAAAAGCAATGTAACCAATTATTGAAACATACATACGTTCATTAAGGGCGGGCGGGCGGGTTTATCACCCTTTCGTTTTCTTGTTCAATAACGTTTGCCTGTCGCCTCGAATGGCGACTCAATAGATGTGCAAGTCATATATACCCAAAAACGAAAAACTCGTGCGCTTTCGCTCTTAAACTTACACACAAAACCCGTGCATTATTCGCACTAAACCATTACCATAATCTCTCTTTTAAATAACACGCATTAAACCATATTATACCGTATTTATCAAACCGAGAATAATTTCATTTGAGTCGCGGTAATTAGGTCAAACATGTTTACCACATCATGCGGCGTCTCATCTGGGTCTACGCTGTTTGCCAAGGATTTTTTTCTAGACGCTAGGCAAGTCATAAAGGAATGTCGACGTTAAGTGAATAAATATTATTTTTATATCAGATTTTTTATTTCTTTCGAAAAACCCACGTTCAGGAGTATGGATGCGTATAAAAATAATTACAAGTGCGACGTATCTATACTGGTTAGAGAGTAGTTTTCGGACGAAAAATATGTTCCTGGATTTCTTCGTTTATAATAACAAATATGTCAGGACAAATTTACAGATATTCTGGGTTCGTTTTCTACAAGTGAATGTACACAAAACAGTTGTTTCGTGTGCGCATGCGTATGTATGAGGTCCGTATTTGGGGTCAGTAAAGGAAAGTGATTTCACACTGCACATGAGTATTTTCAGGACATTTAAATAACTTGAGTAAATGGATACAATTTATTAGTTTAAATGATACTTTTTTTATCTGAATTGTAACTATGACGTGACTATTTTTATTTCCCTGGTGCAACATATCATAAAACTCAGATCAAATATAACGTCATATTTATCCACACAATAATGAATAACATGCTAATAGACACAGCATAAATAAAGATTAATATAAAGATTTTATTGCAATATCCACATGTATATAGTGTTGTGGTACATTCCGTTAAATAGAACGTTCAGTTTCTAACGATGTGATAGGTTGCGTTTTAACAAGTGCAGTTCTCTGTTTATTTTCACGGAATTTTTAAGAATTATTGCCAAAATCATATGGATCCTTCCGTAATCGTTACATAAAAATCCAAACTTGATTAGCTTCCTTGTCATAAAAAAAAACTAGTGACGTAACGTGTAAGTCTTGAATAAAACGTTATTTAATTATTTTATAACACGCATTTATAACATTGATCGCGAGCTATTCGACAACAAATAATGACAGAGAATATATGTAATATTGATTTAATTAGCGTCGTTTTTTTCTTGATTTGTTTTTCTTTTGTACGTAACATTACAATATTTCTTCAATTAAATTCGTAGAAATTAAACAATTGACGTCCGATTTATTGATACAAATCCAAGATTCAATATGACGTCATAGTAATATACAATAAGTGAACGTCATGTGTTAACAACAAAGCAAAAATAAAGATTAATATCGTTTACGTTTGTACAACAAAATACAAAATGGAGATTATTCCTTATCTAACAAAATTATTAATCTTCACGCAATACTTCGTGGTACAAGTCAGTACTGTCTCCAACGTGCAAAAGAACTTAAGGCTCTATCGCGGTATCATATAAGTAAAGGCCGTGGTTAAGCATCTTTTTTCGGCATAGCTGTTTAACTTCACTTTTCACCTTGCCTGACCTTTGTAAGCGCCCAATACAATTCAAATAAAATTTATCGTGGCTAGACACGAATGAATACACTTCATTTATTCCATTCGCTGATTTGAGCATACCAACAGAAAATTGGGAACATGACCGCGTCTTTGTAACACTGTTTTACTGCGTGTTCAGCATGAAACAATTTTATCTCTAATGTAAAGACTTGATAGATAAAACAGTTTTACACTCAACTCTCGACATCAATACAGTTTGTGCGTTCACCTTTTATTTTCAGAGGATTGCCAGCGCCAGAGCGTTTGTAATTAAAGGCTATGTTCTCATATTTAGTAATTACTTCCATATTCCTGTCTGTTTACTAGTATATTTAAGTTCATAAAAGTATCGTTTTTCCCTATGCTGATATTCGTTTTGGCAAAATCATTTTACATTGTTTTCAAAATTTAACATTTAACATGTAAAAGTATAAAGTTTCAAACAAGTCGTCGTTCCAGCAGTGGAAGCGTGGCCTCACTTTAATGCATTGTATTCCGACCCGCAATGTATCAGGGTCAGTTCGGCGCCAGCAAAATCATCGTTACGGTTATATAATATAGACGCTATCGCGTGAACTAGGTGGAAAGGAATTTTCTTTAGACCAGAAAAATATGTTATATGAAGATATCTAGCGATATAATTATGGTATGTCGATAATAGATTCATAATGTGTATTCAACAATACCATGATAAATATTATTTTTTTTAAGAATTATTCAACCATATCGACTAATTTATAAAGCATGAGCGCGGTGATTCTCCATACTGTAAATAATTGAATCAAATAGCAATGTCCGACAAACCACTTAAACAGCTTTGTTCGAAGAACGCGCGTATACATATTTAAAATATGTACGGGAACTTCGCGTGTGGCCGGTTGACTCGTATGTTTTAATTTCACTTCCATTCTTCTTCTGGTTTTCTGTTTGTATCTATAGGTTTATGACCAGCAATATAATGTAAAATAAGCCGCGAAAACTCCGCGTAGCATCCCGTACTGCGTTCGATGCAGCTAAGAACTGCACAGAAAGACATTCGCTATCTTTGATCTCATTCATTGAACTCTTTACCTTTCAGCAATTCCAACCACAATCAACGCCGTATATTTTTTTAAAGATATTTCTTGTTCACTAGTAGCTGTGCAGAGTTTCATTTCAAACCACTTAAAAGACTTCTACAAATATATAAAAAGAGCACAACAGTGGAAGATATAAATCTAGATGATCCTTCTATACTTTATTAATGTAATCATAGTATTGTGGTACTCATAAAAATATATACTTGCAAGTGTAAAATTGTGAACTGTCAAAATATTTATAAATTTAAACGATCGGATTTGTTTATTGAATGAAACGCAGATTATATCAGTGTTATATCAATGGTATTAAAACATGTTTTGGTGGGTGACATAATTGACGCTGACCTACCTTGCATTAAAGCGGGACTCCGCGATTTGTATGTGTGTTAAATTATAATATATTGATAAAAATGTTACAATAACACAAAATGGGCAAGAAAATTTTTATATTTAAGACGAATCTCATAAAATGCAGCAAAGACAAATTAGCGCCCCGAGCAGATTGTAACGAAGCTATTTCGTACATATTTTCCTACAATAACCGAAGCATTCGTCTTTTTAATAGAACCGGAGTTAGTGTTCGTGTGTCATATGAATAGATATCGTCCCAAAACTTTAACCTTGCTCACAAAATTAAAATTATTGGGTCTATGTTCTTTAATCTTCACATGTGCTTGCATCTCATTGAGATCTACAATCAAACATGGTTTTAGGTCTCTAGGTCATAGGTCAAGGTCACTGTGAACTTTACATTCAAAATAAAGATCAGTTGTCGAGTGACGTCACGCGCACCAGCAAACTTTTAACTCCGCCCACTGGTTGGCAAAAGAGGTGGATTTCATATAAGCGCGTATAGAGGAGGTTGACAGAATCATCGTTTTTATTGATAATCACGCACAATATCAAATATAATTTTGCTAATTTGTCTGAATAAAACCTTAGCATGCAAGGCCATTCATTTTTGAAACGATTATATTGTTGTTAATATTTGTTTTTACTAACAACGAAATCGGGAGTGGAATATATCTAATAGCTCGGTATATGGTGACCACGAACATCTCTCTACTTTGCACTTCTTTGCGACCATTTTTAGTTCAAAACTCTCAGAACTTGAAATTATTTCAAAATATAATAAATCGAATGAACAAAAAACAATGCAGGATGAAAACAAACAACAAATAGATCGAGTTTATGTACGCAACATAAATACTGATTCGAACCATGATATTTCTTTTAAAAAAACTTACCTTGTTACACCTTAAAGAAATTCTCTTGATAAATGTTATTGTTTTATTTAATTGTTCACACCAATTTTGACACTCTTTGTTGAAGCATTTTAACCCAGTGTTTAATTGCACCTTTGTTCATCACAAACCAATTATCTCGTTATGATCGGATACTGTCCAGACAAAGGAAACATGGTGTCATAAACCCAGGCACCTATACTTGGGTCCCTGCATAAACCACATGTTGCAGACGAGTGTGGGGTCATTAAACACAATTTATGATACCACCATGTCATCTATTGACAAATTGAGCAGTCATTTAAGCCTAATGTTAAAGCCAAAATACTTGACAGTTGCCAGTTTCAACGTTTAAAAAAAATGAACACATTTGTCGGAAATGGATAAACAGGAACAATTTCACATATATAAGCCAGTTTAATCATAAGGATATAGTGTTGAATAACTATAAATTAAAAATATTGTGCAATTTTACTGCAACACAATTAAGGTATTTAACGCGTACCGGCAAATGTAAACTCCGCTATCACTCCTTATCACTGGTAAATAGATTTCAATATACATGCAAAGACAGTTCAATTTGCATAATATGCAGGTTTTATTCCCATTTGTATGCTAAAATTTATTAATATTGTCAGAAATGTTAACGAAAGGAAAATGTATTCACTAGAAATGAAAATTACCACAACATTTAAAATTGTAATATAATCCGCATTTTAGGGCGCTGTTTTATAATTGATAAAATACACCTCCAACACTTTCGGTCGGTGATGAAAAATAGCACTATCCTCATCACTTATAAATATTATCTAATTAATATATGTTTAATTATTTTTTAGATATTATTTATTTAAGTCTTACTATCAGAAAGAATAGGGCAAATGTATTGTTTTGTTTTGTGGAATTGTCAGTATTGAGTCTTTCGACCACGTTTACTTTGATGCTTATATCTACTTCGTGTTTTTATAAAGAGGAAATTACATTTATGAATATACATTTATTGGTACTATTTTTAAGAGTTTGAATGTTAATTTCGGATTGTTGTATCGATTTATTGACTTAACAAAAGCCCTTAATACATGTTTAACGTTTCTGTAGCTAGTGTTTTTGCCAACCAGTCAGTGCGCATGCGCGGAAAATCCCGAATGTAAACAATAACATTCAACTGGTCTATAATCTTGTTTCTAAAATAGCTTCCGTGCGGCTTCAAAGCGCAGTAGGAGGCATTGTGTTCCACAAACACAGCTGTTGTTGGGACTAAAAATAACCCATAGACGTATTTTTGCAGGAGTCAAAATCTGGTCAAATAAAATGTCTTGGTTACTAAACCCAGTTAAGGGTCAAATGAAAGTCCTGATCAAGTTTTTGATGTTCCCTTAATTTACACTCAACCATTTGTAATGTACATGTATCATGTTTTTGCGTGTTTAATCGGTGCGTAATTTGGATAAAATGACAGTAATAAATTAAAATAAATATGCATGCTGAAGATTTTTTCAGGCAATATACACACTTTGCTTGTATGCAGATTTCAAATGGAGTAAAGACTATAGCTCGTGGTCCCTTTAATGTGTACATTTCATAATCATGAATTCTCAAATAAGTTTTAACTGAAATGTTACAATTTTAAATTGATATTTCAATCAAATTTTCAGCATGAGAGGAATATTGTTGAAAACCTCAGTTTAAAATAAAAATGTTTTTGAATAGACCTTGAAGATTTCAAAAAAAATCACAAGTAGTACTTGCTTAGTATATTGACTTGTAAGCATATTAATCGGTTTGTGAATTGATTGGCGGAGGCCATTCAGTTTGTCAATCATCTGGATGAGTGATTTGGATGGTCTGTTAAAAGAATGGCTAGTATGCCAGTCTTATGACTGATCATCAGTGGAAAG
Organism: Dreissena polymorpha; assembly: GCF_020536995.1. Taxonomy (NCBI): domain Eukaryota; kingdom Metazoa; phylum Mollusca; class Bivalvia; order Myida; family Dreissenidae; genus Dreissena; species Dreissena polymorpha. The sequence goes on from NC_068359.1 coordinate 70,257,315, forward strand.
GTCCATCAGCTGGCTTATATTGTATAACAGAAATACGACGGCCAATTAAATTAAGAACTTGCGAGTTCAAACCTCAACTAAGTCACTTATTGTGGATTGGTCATGAATTAAATTCTAATGTCATTGTCCTCTTCTTAATCCATAAAGACATTTGACAGAAAATGAAATAAGTATACGTGCTATTAAAATTGTTACGATTTTCTACGCGTTTACATGTTAACCGATAGCCATAACATGTCTGCACTTCAGTATAGCTTAAAAACAAAGCAAGTAATAAAAAGGCGATTCTGAACAAATCAAATGAAAACAAAATGTTCTCATATGTGAAATTTATTTCATATCTACAGCTACTTTTTAATTAAAGCTTCATAACGTAAACGTAGTAAAACAACCAAACTTCAAAGATGGATCATCTCATCTTCTGTTGTCCGTTCTTGGACAAATAAGCGCCCCGAGCCGATTTTGACGAAGATATTTTGTACATATTTTCCTATAATAACCGAAGCATTTGTCTTTTTATTAAGATCAGAGTTACTGTTCGTGTGTCGTATGAATAGATATCGTTGCAGGAAATTAAAATGATCCGTAAAACTAAATTAAGATTCACATAGAACATGCATGATATACATGCTGGCGAATTCGACTGTACAGGCATTTTCGATTTCAGAATTAAATATCTGGCTAAGTTCGCATTTTTCGACACATGCTCTTCTTTACTTTTATTTTAATTTATATTGACACATATGTATAATAAGTTTTTTTACACATTTGATATAAATTCATAAATATTTGACAAAATCGTGCAGTCACGCTTTATTTCCTAAATTATGTTGGCTAGATTGCCCCGGACTGTTTTGTTGCTTTTGTCCGCAGTTGGTATTCGAACCATATATATTTCTACCAGATTTGTGCCAAAATAATTTGATTTTATCTATTTTACAAACAAAAACTTGTGTGGGCTTTTCAAACATTATCTCATATGACCTTTTGAACTGACAATATACTGTTCTAAATCATAATAAAATTTCAATTAAATGTAATTCTTTGTAAAATTTTGCTAAGCAAGTTAATCATGCTATTAAACAGCATTGTAGTTAAACTATATATTTTTCAAAAGCTCAGAACAGCTTAATTGGTAGATCAACCCAGGCCGGCATCATTGCTAATTTAGGTGGCTCAATGATTGGTTTCGGGTTCGAATCCCGGTCTGACCTTTGTAGGTAAACTTGTGGTTTCAAGGCTGGCAACTGATAGTGTGACAATCTGTTTTGGGCAGGGTTTTTGGCTAATAGTTCAGTCCATTATGTCACATCAAACGCTTTAATATGGCCCGTTTGTTGTTTAATTGCTGATTAACATAATAATAAAAAGTTCATTTCCTTATTTTTTATACCAGTTTTTGCGAACTCCACGTTCTTCTGCTAGGAAGTACCTTGAATAATTTAATGCAAATATTATCTTTTTTTATTTAGTTTCTTCTATGTAACATTAATTAAGCTCGCTTTGAGGCTTTGCCTTATTTCATATTATTTTGTAAAACTACGAGGAGTGCTTATATAAAGTAAAAACTACCCCCATCATTGTATGAGCACGGATGGTAGACTTTTACTCCAGGGGTCAGTGGGTCAAGCCCAGTGGAGGGTTACTTTTTTCCCTTTTTTAATTGCATTCTTGTTTTTACATCTGAAACTTTTAAGATCCAATGTTTACAATTATCAATATAAAGCATTTAATGACACACTTCAATACATGCCAAAATCTGTGCAAAGGCCCCTTTAAAGAAAGTGTCTTCTGAATAAAAATCCAGTCTAGAAGGAAAAGCTGCGCTCTAGGAAAATAGGGTTTAATGCACTTGCGTAAAGTTTTTCCCAGATTAGATTAAAATCATTACCAAAAATATATAACAAGGTATTCAACTCAAAATCACCCGAAAACGGGGTACATCGCTTTGAACAGCCAAATCTTCATCAATTTTGCAGCGATTTTCACGAACTTGGTCTTATTTAACGCAGAAATGAATTTCCTTTCTGCAAATGTGCATATCTTGCAAAATTTTGCCAAATGCTTGGTCAAATTTTAAGAAATAACACGATTGTGAAATGTGACATCTGGAATGGTTTCAATACTGAGGCTCTTAAAAACACCTATTTTTGGATCGTTAAGTGCGTCTGGGGTCAATGACAAGACTACTATAGCTCGCCAGACGCTGACCTCTCTATGCATTGATTTATTCACCCATTTGTGTCTAGTGGACTCTCCCATCCTTCTAAATTGGATCAATTTATTTCCAAAATACGGGATGTCTAGTACATTTATTTCTATATTTAAAATATTTATTACAGAAATTCCTTTAAGCAAACAGCGCAGACCCTGATTAGACGCCGCATCATGCGGCGTCTCATCTGGGTCTATGCTGTTTGCCAAGGCCTTTTTTCTAGACGATAGACTTAAATGGGTTAATAAACCGTTACGAAGAATAAAACTGTATGCAAATATTGGAAACAACCCATACGTATAAAATATGCTTATGGCGTAAACGACATAATCAATTTAAACTTTATTATCAATATGCAAACAACATAGTAACACTTGATCAAGTAAACACATGTTTTATATTGGATGGGAGTTAACAATATAAACTAGATTTGCGTTTATTATGGCATTTAATTTATTGTGTGAGTCACACGTTAAAACACGCATATGTCATGGAGACATGTAGCGTTGTGATGTATTTTATTGCAAACAATAACATTCATTTTGATAAAATGTTGCTTAAATATACGGTTGTTAATAGTGTAGTACATAGACGTGATTGGAACCAGACCGCTTATTTATGCATGATTTATTATACCCCCTTAAACGATGTTTAGGGGGTATATAGGAGTGAGCTTGTCTGTCTGTCTGTCGGTCCGTTTTAGGAGTCCCCTCTCTAATTCAAGTTGTTTTCATCCGATCTTCACCAAACTTGGTCAGATGTTTTACCTTGATGATGTCTAGATCAAGTTCGAATATGGGTCATACCGGGTCAAAAACTAGGTCACGGGGTCACTTAGTGCGTTTTAAACATTGGGCATGGTGTCCGCTCTCTGATTCAAGTAGTTTTAATCCGAGCTTCACCAAACTTGGTCAGAAGTTGTATCTAGATGATGTCTAGGCCAAGTTCGAACATGGGTCATGACAAGTCAAAAACTAGGTCACGGAGTCACATAGTGCGTTTTAAACATTGAGCATGGTGTCCACTGTTTATTTTTGTGAAGACAACATGCACAATATTCTTTGTTAATGCGGCATGTAGGGGTATTCGTAACGCCTGTGACAAAGCTCTAGTTTTGTATACTAGTCAATCAAGCACTATTGTTACTAGATTAGCCTATGCAGTCCGCACAGGCTAATAAGGGACGACACTTTCCGCTTTTATAATATTTTTCGTTTAAAGGAAGTCCCTTCTTACCGAAAATCTTTTTTAGGTGGAAAGTGTCGTCCCTGATAAGCCTATGCGGACTGAACAGGCTAATCTGGGACGACACTTTACGCACAAGCATTAAGCCCAGTTTTCGCAGAACGCGACTCAATTATTATACGCTCCATGTTCAGAAGGAAAATCAAAACATAGGCAAAACTCGTGTAAAAACGAAATCGGAGCCAAAGTATCTCATGGTATTACATGAAATTAATAAGTTCCATTCATTGTCCCCTACCGGTTTCACCGGAGGGGACTTATGGTTTGCGCTCTGTCTGTCTGTCTGTCTGTCTGTCTGTCTGTCTGTCTGTCTGTCTGTCTGTCTGTCTGTCTGTCTGTCTGTCTGTCTGTCTGTCTGTCTGTCTGTCTGTCTGTCTGTCTGTCTGTCTGTCTGTCAGTCACACTTTTCTGGATCCTGCGATATCTTTAAAAGTTCTTAATATCTTAACTTATCTTAACTTGAAACATATATAGATGGCAATATGGACATTGTGCACGTCATTTCATTTTGTCCCTACGTCAAAAAGTACGGTTGCTATGGCAGCAAATGTATATAAAAATGCTGACAATGTTGGAATTTCCGACAATGGTGGAGCCGGTAGGGGCCATATATTGCCCCTATATATTGGCAATAGTCTTTTTATGTTTACTACCGATGATACAATATGCCTTATTTGCAACAAAACTGCAACAAGCAACTCCGAAAGAATGTTGTTCGTAGTTTGAAATATCGTGCGTCTTTTAAAATGCCGTGTGTTGTGTACCATTAGCGACAATCGACTATTGACCAATATTTGCGCGATATAATAACTCTCGCCAATTAAACTGTCGTATTGAGCGATGATTTTAATGGTGCTTGTTGCCGTACGAGGTCGACACGTGACTATAAAAGCAAAGACACGACTTAATACATTTTACGACGATATGCGACTCAATAAGTCGACACTCAATTGTTGAATGCTGCTTTCCATGGCAAATATATTCTCAGATGTCACGCGTCGCCTTTAATTCTCGCTTGTCGTTTTAAAATGTCAACTATTGTTTCGCTAGAAACATTTTATCACCATATTATTGCTGATTAAAGAGCAGCCTTGATTTCCAGGCGTCGCGATGATATTAAAAAGCTTTTGCTACTTGCATTTTACAACGATCCGGATGGTCAAATATGATACTTAGATTTTTCAACGACAAAAAAAGATGTAGCAATATTTTGTATTTAACTTAATTGATTTTCCCCGATTCTTGTTTATGCGGTAAATAAATAACTTGTAAATAAGCATACACTTTACCAGGCTTTTGAAACTTTTCTAAATGTCTGTTGTATAAGCTACTTAAAAGTACCCATGCAATTTACCAAGATAAGAAAAGAAAGTATATAAAAACGTCAACTCACCTTCAGTAACCTGTGGCAGAGTCAGCAGAGCGCGTCAACTCACCATCAGTAGCTTTTGACAGAGTCAGCAGAGCGCGTTAACTCACATTCAGTAACCTGTGGCAGAGTCAGCAAAGCGCGTCAACTCACCTTCAGTAACATGTGGCAGAGTCAGAAGAGCGCGTCAACTCCCATTCAGTAACATGTGACAGAGTCAGCAGAGCGCGTTAACTCACATTCAGTTACATGTGGCAGAGTCAGCAGAGCACGTCAACTCACCTTCAGTAACCGGTGACAGAGTCAGCAGAGCGCATCAACTCTCCTTCAGTAACTTGCGACAGAGTCAGCAGAGCGCGTCAACTCACCATCAATAACCAGAGTCAGCAGAACGCGTCAATTCTCCTTCAGTAACCTGTGACATAGTCAGCAGCTCGACGTCAACTCTCCTTCAGTTACCTGTGGCATAGTCATTAGAGCGCGTCAACTCCCCTTCAGTAACCTGTGGCAGAGTCAGCAGAGCGCGTCAACTCACCTTCATTAACCAGAGTCGGCAGAACGCGCCAACTCTCCTTCAGTAACCTGTGACATAGTCAGCAGATCGACGTCAACTCTCCTTCAGTAACCTGTGGCATAGTCAGTAGAGCGCGTCAACTCACCTTCAGTAACCTGTGGCAGAGTCAGCAGAGCGCGTCAACTCACCTTCAGTAACCTGTGGCAGAGTCAGCAGAGCGCGTCAACTCACCTTCAGTAACCAGTGGTCGAGTCAGCAGAGCGCGTCAACTCACCTTCAGTTACCTGTGGCAGCGTCAGCAGAGCGCGTCAACTCGCCTCCAGAAACCTGTGGAAGAGTGAGCAGAGCGCGTCAACTCACCTTCAGTATATAGCAGAGTCAGTAGAGCGCTTCAACTCACCTCCAGTAATCCGTGGCAGAGTCAGCAGAGCGCGTCAACTCACCTTCAGTAACTTGTGGCAGTGGCAGCAGAGCGCGTTAACACGCCTTCATTAACCAGTGGCATAGTCAGTCGAGCGCGTCAACTCTCCCTCAGTAACCTGTAACATAGTCAGCAGATCGACGACTTCTCACCTTCAGTAACCTGTGGTCGAGTCAGCAGAGCGCGTCAATTCATCTCCAGTAACCTGTGGAAGAGTCCGCAGAGCGCGTCAACTCACCTTCATTAACCTGTGGCAGAGTCAGCAGATCGACGACAACGCACCTTCAGTAACCTGTGGCAGAGTCAGCAGATCGACGACAACTCACCTTTTTTCAGTAACCTGTGTCAGAGTCAGCAGATCGATGACAATTCATCTTCAGTAAACTGTTGCAGAGTCAGCAGAACGCGTCAACTCACCTTCAGTAACCTGTGGCAGCGTCTGCAGAGCGCGTCAACTCACCTTCAGAAACCTGTGGCAGAGTCAGCAGAGCGCGTCAACTTACCTTTAGTAACCTGTGGCAGCGTCAGCAGAGCGCGTCAACTCACCTTCAGTATCTTGTGGCAGTGGCAGCAGAGCGCGTCAACTCACCTTCAGTAACCTGTGCGTTGTCCGACCTAGCTACGCCTATGCGCTCGGGTAAATGACAACAAGTCGTCGTTCGTTTCTCTGATTAATTTGGATAGGATTAATAAATCCCTATGTACACAATACTACTACTACTACTTCTACTACTACTTCTACTACTACTACTACTCCTACTACTACTACTACTACTACTACTACTACTACTACTACTACTAATAATAATAATAATAATAATAATAATAATAATAATTATTATTATTATAATAGTAATTATAATAATAATAATATAATAATAATAATAATAATAATAATAATAATAATAATAATAATAATAATAATAATAATAATAATAATAATAATAATAAAATAATAATAATAATAAACGAAATACAATAAATATCATTGGCGGTATGATGAGCGAAAGATTTCACAAATACTCAATACAAAATAAGAAATGTCTGAAATACAATAAAACGTTAAATCCAGAATGGCTAATAATGCCATATAGAAAAATATTGTTTACCTGTAGGTTTTTAATAGAAGCCTACAAAAATGGATTATATTTAAAGTGAGCTGTGCGGTGCTCGTGCAGAAAGGCGAGAAGGTTAGATATAACTAGGTTATTTAAACTTACAAACAACATATACGCTACACTTAATTACCGTAACTACTTTTACTATTTCTGTAATCAATATCTACTAAAATTATATTTACACCCTACGGCATATTTGCCCCTCTTTAAATCAAATGACGTCCCGACATTTTACAGTAATTGTAGCTGTAGCTTACCAACCAGTAAATTGTTCAGTGGTCGAGCAATGTGTGCAAATCTTTTGATAAATCGTCTGTAGTACCCAACGAAACCCAGAAACTTTCTCACTTCTTTGATTTCCATTGGGTCAGCCTTAATACCATCTGCGAAGACCACGTGGCCAAGATATGTTATCTTAGTATGAAAGAATTGGCACTTCGAATGTTTGATTTTCAGGTTGTGTGATGCTAATCTTGATATATTTATATTTAATATCAAAATACATAATACGATAAAGTTTATACAGTGGCGGTTTCAGGATTTCTGGTTTGGGGGGGGGGGGGGTGGGGGAGCGGGATATTGAAAGATTTGCTGGGGTCCATGGAGCCGCTAGGGGCCCTGGTGGGTACCACTTCTCGACTATGTCACGCCTTTTATCAAAGTACCATCTTATAATGCCATGAAAGTGCATAGTTTATATGTAGTACGGATTGGTATAGCCGGAAGAAATGCTATAAAAAATTTCCGCTCGTTTTGGCGCATCCATCTTTGTTGACATAAAATGCAGCGAAAAGATAATCAATGTGCAAAAAGAGTTATACATCAGAATTGGAAAGTTCGGCTTGAAAAACCGGCTGACAGAGAATTTAAGGTTAAAACATTTAGCGATTGTCTGTGATTAGTGGGAAATATAGAGTACGAAAAAAAGAAACAAGAATTTAAATAGGTGATTAAGATCTAGTTAAGTGTGAAACATCAAATACATTGACTTTAATTTGGCGATTTTTTTAGGTAGTCCGCACAGGCTAATCATGGACGACACTTTCAGCTTGTATGGTATTTTTCGTTTAAAGGAAGTCCCTTTTTACCAAAAATCTAGTTTAAGCGGAAAGTGTCGTCCCTGATAAGCCTATGCGGACTGCACAGGCTAATCTGGGACGACACTTTACGCACATGCATTATGCCCAGTTTTCTCAGAACAAGACACATATGGATCGCGCGTGCCTAATATTGATCTGAAATTTGTCAAATGACGTAACAGTTCGGTTTGCACACAGCTAAACTGCACTTTATAATTGCGATTTATCACATGTCATACCCTGCTATCCGTGTAATATAACCATTACGAAATTTTTCATCTTACACATGTGTAAGATACTTTGTAAGCGTTTTAATTGGCTTCTTTTCGTTCGATTGACCAATCGCATTTAGTTATTTTGCTGAAATAAAAATGCAACGTCAAATGACTTAACGGAATGTAAACAACATTCGAGATTTATCATTATAGTTGCGTAAATATTTATTTAATTTGCTCATTTAAAAGTATGTGATAAAAAATATCCGGCACTCGTTGTCATTTCATAACATTTTTATTAAACTCGTCAAGGAAATTCGTTAGTAAGCTCGCCACAGGCTCGCTTACTAACAAAATTCCTGAACTCGTTTAATTAAATATGGTATGATATGATCTCTCTTGCCAGATCCTATATTAATTATTATATTCCACATGACCACCACCATACCGGAAGCGGCACCGATGAGGAGCCCCTTTGTTGTCGCGCGCCGGTACATGGGCGCCAGGATGAAGATCATACACATTGGTCCGTCCATGCAGGCGAATATACTTTGTGAGATGGCCTGAATTGAGCCCGGAAGAATTGAAATCAGGAAGGAGATCCCCATTGCCACAGCTCATATCCCCACTCGGACACTTGCGATTGTTTAAAACTTAAAACGGTTACTTGTTATCAATTATTTATTATTTTAAATCTTACATTTATATGAACAAAAAACACAATTAAACCCAATTAAATACAAGTAACCAGCCAGGCATCCCCTTCGGCTTTGGTCAGTTTGCGATTGCCGGATTGGTCATTATTATGTCATAGTGCGTTTAATGTGTTTTCTATTTTTTTAAATGCTATGAATCGATTTCTGGTATTGCAATGCTCCCTAAAATGGAAGCATATAGCCGCCGCTTTTTCCTTCCTTTTAAAATTTAATTTTGATGATACAGAGTGTGCGGATGTGTGAAATGAATTTCAAAGAAAGTAATTTTCGTTCCAATTGGTGTCCGTCCGTATTCCCTGCTGCTCGTCTTTCCTGTCGTCAAATTCTTCGTTTGCGCGCGAGATCAATCAATATTTGTATTTAATGATACTTAATATGTAGCATCTCTCTTAAGAATGTTCTTGCGCTTTGTGTCGGGTCGTTCCGCTCTATTTATTTAGCCCTTCGATATGACATATTTGCGACATGTTAGTATGACAATCAAATTTCCAAGTTCAGGAACAAATTATTAGATTTTGATAAAAACTTGATAATTAATCATATAGGTTGGCATGCTGCTCGGTCTTTCCGCTTAAAATATTTTTTAGAGTGATTGCCCTTTGAAAACTGTAACAATATGTTTCCCCACAATATATCAGACACATTTAATCCGACTATGGTGAACTTTATTCGCAGCGTGACTGCGTGGCAATAGGGCGGACGTGCACCTTTTTTAAAGGTCGTTACTCTTAAAGGATTCTGACGTGAGTTACTGACCTTTTATTGATAATAAGACATTTTTGCATTATGTGTTTCTTTACCAAAATCAAATCCCTGCAGATATTTATAAAGTCGACTTCTCGATATTACACGTGTAAATGTTATAAATTATTGTTATAGATCTAAATTGAATTGTCTTGCTTTAACCGAGAATTGTGGTTAAACCGTGTTAAACCGTGTTCCTATACACCAATCTCAATTCAACATCAATTATAAAATTAAAGCGGTGCCCGCAATATAACTGATTTATTGAAGATTGTTTTCCAGTAAGGAGATTGTAGAATTCAATAGTTACTGTTTTCGGAGTGTATGTAACACGGCGTAAGTACAAACAAACGCACTGTGATGCAGAAATTTTATTTGAAGAAAGTGATAAAAAGAAAAAGAAATAAACAACAATATGATAAAACATGTGTTCAAAAGCCATGTAACACTGAAATAACATTTTGACACAGTGATAAATTAACAATTTCAAATCTTCAAGACAAACGTTGTGTACATATAAATATAAGCAAAGTAACACCACCACCCGTAAAACTATTGATGTTGTTTCGTTTAAAACCGGAGTGGTATCATAAAGACGAATATTCTTGTAACGTTTCACAAAGATTTGATCAAATGTTGCAAAAGATTGCTGACAGATCACTTTTTGACAAGAATATGAGAAGCATGAATTCTGCTGGGAAAAAAAAGGATACAATTAAATATTGTGTCAGCAAATCTGTAGATGCGGAAAAGGGCATACTTGGGCCGCAAAGACGAATCCAAACTGTCTATCACAGCACAGACTGACTGTCGCACATAGGAGGAGAAATTACAATGCTTTAAAAGGAAAGGATGTTAATAATTCCCAGTGGCTCAATAGGCTTCATTATACCAATCCGTTTTGAAACTGACTAGACAATACATGTTGATCCAATATATTGCACGTGTCAGTTTGCAAGTATGATGGTGATTTATTTTATTTACGGTACTAATAAAACGTGTTTTTGGAAATGATGAATTTTTACCACTTTCGATCGAAATAAAGAACCTGATTTGAACCAATCAAATATGATAATATTATGTTGTATGTTAGTGGATATTGGTCTTTATGCAAGCCACACTAATGTTATTACACTCGATCTTAGAGTGTAGACATAGAAATATGTTTGCAATTGAAAAGAAACATTAAACTAAACCCGACACCACAAGCTATGAGTTGATTACAGTTAGATTTGATTTAACTAATGTAATATTAAAATTAATCCAGTAAAAGACGTTGAGCTGTCACATGTTTTATGTATTATTTTGAAAAGCAAAGGTCGAGGTATAGTGTTTATATATATACACATACTGGGGCATAAACATATTTAGAAAAAACAATTGAATCGATATCTGTTCAAATTCATCCCATATGAAAGTAGAGCCAGGTTGTATTTTGCAACTAAAACATTGAAATTTACGTATGTGTAGATTGTTATTAACCCATTTATGCCTAGTGGACTCTACCATCCTCCTAAATTGGATCAATTTATTTCCAAAATTAGGGATGTCTAGTATATTTATTTCTATATTTAGAATATTTCTTACATGAATTTCTTTAAGCAAACAGCGCAGACCCTGATGAGACGCCGCATCATGCGGCGTCTCACATGGGTCTACGCTGTTTTCAAAGGCCTTTTTTTCTAGAAGCTTGGCATAAGTGGATTAATGGCATGAACATGTAAGCAACGTATACAAACACCTATAACCGCACAACTGATACACTGCTGTTTGTCATATTTGTTTTAAAAAAAAGAGATAAAAAAGAGAAGATTTTTTTGTTAATAGTCCGTATGTTCGTTCAGGAGTCAGTCGTTGAGCCGGTCTCATCTCGTTGTTTAAGAAAGTCGAGAAGCATTGTATTCGTCAGCATCACAGTCCCCGTTTGGCGGTTTATCTGCCTGCTTCTTACACTTTGACGGCGATGTCGTGTTGTAGATCCAGTTCTGTTCGGTCTCGCACAGGCAGAACTTGTCACTGCATGGCGGGACTTCACCTCCTTTATTTCCACAGCAGTCGTGTTGTTTACACTTGACTCCATTCGATCGATCACACGAGTTTGCTCTTGGCCAAAGTCGTCTATGGAATGAAGACAAACACCATCAAATTGTAGTTTGAACTTGTCGTTTTCGAACTAATTATTAAAAGGGGTCGTCCAACAGATTTTGGCATGTATTGAAGCATGTCATTGAATGCTTTATATTGATTAATTTAAACATTTGACCGAAATATCTCCAGTAAAAAAAACAAGGATACAATTTAAAAAATGGAAAATAAATAAACCTCAACAGGGTTCCAACCACTGACCCCTGGTGTCCTGGAGTAACAAGTCTCCCTGCATAGACCACTCGACCATCCATACTCATGCTTAGAGCGGATGTATTTTTTTACCTATATAAGCAATCCTTGTAATTTCGCAAAATATAACGACAACAGCAGAACTTTCCAAATTATTCAATCGTTTCGCGTCGCACGACGCTTTATAATTTTCAGGTTTTCAAATCGTCAAAAGATGCATATAATGGATATTTAAGAGCATGGTAAATGGTCGATATTACTATTTCCTCAAACATGTCATAACAAAAACGAAAATTCGCGAATCTGAAACAACTTTTTTTAATTTTGTCAATTTACCAATCTGTTGGAAGACCCCTTTAAAGTCTCGCAGTCTTCAAGCCTATATGTTTGACAATCATAACTATCTATGCGCGTTTTATTGAATAAGTGTAACATAATCTTTCATAGTAAAATCTCGTATGGTCATGATTACAGGAAAAATAATACTAGGTTAGTAATAAATAAAGGTTTGCTCATAACCCTTACTTAACATTAACCCATTTATGCCTAGCGTCTAGAAAAAAGGCATTGGCAAACAGCGTAAACCCAGATGAGATGCCACATGATGCGGCGTCTCATCAGGGTCTGCGCTTTTGCTTTAAGGAATTTCTGTAAGAAATATTCTAAATATAGAAACAAATATACTAGACATCCCTAACTTTGGAAATGAATTGATCCAATTAAGAAGGATGGGAGAGTCCACTAAGCATAAATGGGTTAACCTGGCATTGTATTTATCTCATATTTTCGCTTATGGTTTATAGTTTGAAAGGAACAACTGAAATGGCTGGAAGTACCACACAACAGATAAGTACAAACAGGATATTATATCCTGACGTCATTAAAGTCATTGCACAATACGTATCACATTTATCTTAAATTGCGAAATATCAAATGGGCAAAGTAACCGATGATAAAATACAATTGACGTCATTGTTCATCGCATGTCAGCTGCCAATGCTGAAGTTAACCTAAGTTTATTTTCTGTTGTTTTTTTTTCGGAAATGCAAGGATGATGGTGGTTTATATACTTTCCATTGCCGAAACAAGTACAATATTCAATTTTATTTAAGAAGAGACAAGTATCTTTCAGTGGGATTTAATAAGATATATACTCGCTTGATGGCCATGATTTATAGTGGAATGGAACTGCCTTACGTTAACCTCATAGGTAACGCGCAAAAAAAGAATCACGTTAATTATTAACAACTTTGCCTTGCAAATAAATTTGATTTACTTCTTTTCTGGTGTGTCTTTTAAGCTGAACATTAAAATATTGTGAATGTATGTATGTGCTCGCCACGTATGTAATTTAACTAGATTTTCGGTCAAAAGGGACTTCCTTTAAACGAAAAATATCATCAAAGCGGAAAGTGTCGTCCCTGGTTAGCCTGTGCGGACTTCACAGGTTATTCTGGGACGACACTTTCCGCACATGCATTAAACCCCCTTTTCACATAGCACGGCTCATATGTGTATTTCCCTTTTATAATATGAACGTCTGTGATCCACCAGCGAATAAGAATAAAACCGCTGTAAACACCAACAATAGATAAACCGCACTCTGTGAAAAAGGTGTTTAATGCATGTGCGTAAAGTGTCTTACCAGATTACCTGTGCAGTCCGCACAGGCTAATCAGGGACGACACTTTCCGCCTAAATTGGATTTTTGCGAAGAAGAGACTTCATTTAAACGAAAATGTCATAGAAGCGGAGAGTGTCGCCCTTGATTAGCCAGTGCGAAATACACAGTCTAGTGTGGGACTACCCTTCAGGAGCATGCATCCAGCCTAGTTTTCCCAACACGAGACTCGTGTTATTATTTTATAAGCTGTTGAGTTTGTCTTTTTCTTATGTGCTAAAATGTTCAAGCAATACAGAGCTGCCTGGCACATCTAAGATAATTAATTTCTGAAATAGTATGTGCATACACTTCACAACTTGCTAACTTTTATATAAACGCAAAAGAATTAACTCACACATTGATGACGATAATCAACATGAGTTCTTTATTTACTTGAAACCTCATTTGTTGTTCCTCAAATGATGAACGATTGCATGTTGAAAGAAACATGTGACTGGGCGTGCCTGTTTATTGTTTGGAAGTCGGCAGTGATGAGGGTCGAAGTACCGGTAAATAATATAGAGACTAAACCGAAACGCATCTGACGGGCATCCGCATGGGGTTCCGCGTATGGGAAACGAATCGGAAACGGGGTTTCCCATTGCACAAGCGCGTATGCCTGGTTATTTATGGTTATTTATGCTAATTAAGGGCGAACGTACACTAACATACTCCTCTCATTTGAGGGCTGTGTATATAAATATGAAGTGGAGGCCGAACGCGCTTGTTTGGCAACTTTGTCAATATTCCCAAACCTATTTGTTATGCTGTATTGTGAAAAAATAACTAATCGATTTCTTAAATTCATTGGCAATAACTTGGAAGATACGTGTAGTATTCACAAGGCGTTTACAATCGTCAGAGTACTGTTAACGCCAACGTGTCACGGGTTCGATGACAAGTATTTCATAGAGGATATGTGTTGGTTTCGGTGGCATATTAATTTTCATTCACGAATGATAGCAGAAAATATAGGTTTTCTATGATCACGAGCGAATTAAAATCGATATTCGTCCGAATCCAACACATTTTCTGCTAAATAAATTACACGTTTTTTTCCAAGTGCACTTAGAAAGAGTTGCGTATTTGCACGTTGCGAGCATGCGCGTATGCCTGATTGTTTATGCTAATTTACACAATTTTCGAAGGATTCCGGAGATAGTCGCTGCATCACAATTGACTCATTTATGGTGAAAATACACTAAGATAATTTTTTCTTCATGTGGTGATTGTCGAAAGTATTGCCTATTTGTAAAACGTTCTCTTTCTCTTCGCGATCGCGCCCATTCCTTTAGTGGTTATTTACTGTTTCCTAAGTGTGTCTGCAACATACCAGTTGTTTATAAGCCGAAATGATCCGTAAAACAAAATAGTGTCTATGTGTCGTATGAACGAATCTGCATAATATCACTTTAATAGTAAAAAATACATTTAAACGCATAACATTTTATTTGCGCTTGAAAAACAACAATTTTAATAAAACAGAAACAGTTTACAGTGTTGTTTAAAAGTTTGAAAACAAATTTGAAAAAACTCGAAAATAAAAAAGTAATTAATTAAAAAAAAATACATATGAATCATATAAAAAAAATAATTTTTTTGTTTATATTAAAACATAAACAGTTTATAGTGCTGTTTAAAAGTTTGAATTTGTTTTTGAAAAATGATAAAAGACAAGAAAAATTATAAGCAAAATATGTTTTGCATTAAGCACCCTTTTCATACAAACGTCCTATTTACGTGCACAAACGAAATACGCTCGCTCGCTCGTTCGCTCGTTCCGTCGAAATCAAACAATAAGATAGTGAAATCTATATGAATTTGGCTCGCTGACTCCGAATCCGGTGTTAATTTTCCGATATATATTCCAGTAAATGGTTGGTGTTTAATATGTTTGCACGCTTTGTTTTATGAAGCACATTTTTTTTTGACGTCAGCCATTTAGTTTTTTGACGTTCACTTGTGGCACATCACTACATACGTA
Organism: Dreissena polymorpha; assembly: GCF_020536995.1. NCBI lineage: Eukaryota > Metazoa > Mollusca > Bivalvia > Myida > Dreissenidae > Dreissena > Dreissena polymorpha. The sequence goes on from NC_068359.1 coordinate 70,272,935, forward strand.
GATCTATTAATCAACGAGCTGGTATCTGGGGAAACCGGTCTTCATGCATGTGTGTAAAAACAAGCAGGCTAAACCTGTACGATACTAAAAACAGGCTTAACCTAGACGATACTAAAACAGGCTAAGCCTGTACGATACTAAAAACAGGCTAAACCTAGACGATACTAAAACAGGCTAAGCCTGTACGATACTAAAACAGGCTAAACCTAGACGATACTAAAACAGGCTAAGCCTGTACGATACTAAAAACAGGCTAAACCTAGACGATACTAAAACAGGCTAAGCCTGTACGATACTAAAACAGGCTAAACCTAGACGATACTAAAACAGGCTAAGCCTGTACGATACTAAAAACAGGCTAAACCTTGACGATACTAAAACAGGCTAAACCTAGACGATACTGAAAAGAGGCTAAACCTATACGATATTAAAAACAGACTAAACCTAGACGATACGATACTAAAAACAGACTAAACCTAGACGATACTAAAACAGGCTAAACCTAGACGATACTAAAAACAGGCTTAACCTAGACGATACTAAAACAAGCTAAACATAGACGATTCTATCAACAGGCTAAACCTCGACGATACTAAAAACAGGCTAAACCTAGACGATACTAAAGAGAGGCTAAACCTAGACGATACTTAAAACAGGCTAAACATAGACGATACTAAAAACGAGCTAATCCTAGTCGATACTAAAAAGAGGCTAAACCTTAACGATACTAAAAACAGACTTAACCTAGATGATATTAAAAACAGGCTTAACCTGGACGATACTCAAAACAGACTTAATTTAGACGATACTAAAACAGGCTAAACCTGGACGACACTTAAAACCTGCTAAACATAGACGATACTTAAAAGAGGCTAAACCTAGACGATACTAAAAACAGACTAAACCTAGACGATACTTAAAACAGACTAAACCTAGACGATACTAGGAAAAGGCTAAATATAGACGATACGAAAAACAGACTTAACCTAGACGATAGTAAAAACAGGCTAAACGATACTTTACACTAAAACGGAAACCTCTTCATAACAATAATAAAGTCTAGGCGGTGAGTGTCGTCCCAGCCCTGTAGGAATGCAATGGTTTTTTCTTTGTAGTGTGGTATGTATTCATGAACGTTTGCGACGTTCTAGAAATGTTAAAATTCATTCACGTATTCGCCATACAAATCAGTGTTCCTAAAGTTCTTCCAACTTATGTATGCTGTATAAATAAGTTACATGAAGAGATTTTTAAGTATGACTGATTAATGAAAGATACTTGTTTGTAGATCAGAGCATCCGGCTTACGATAATACTTAGTATAAAACTATAATGAAAACAAAAAACAAATACCCGTAAGTAGAACCTAATATATGTCATGTTATGGGGGCATTTTAGTAAGTGACACCACACTTTAAAAGATACTTTGAAAGGACACTAACGCTGCTGAATATTCATATTTCTGTGTTTACGTTGTAAAGCATTTACTTTTTATATTGTTCGTCCCTAATTTAAGGATTGAGTTTGTAGAAAAGTAAAGACAATTATCAGGTTGAAGTCTGGGCATTGAAAAATATGCATGCATGCCGACTTTTTTTCAAACACTTTAGTAAAAATAGTAACTATAATGAAAACAAAATACAAATACGTGTAAGTAGAACCTTGTAAATTTCACG
>NC_068359.1:70579609-70714557 GCF_020536995.1 Dreissena polymorpha
AAAGTGTTTTCCCTTTTGGTAATATAGTTTATTTTTTGTAATTGTGTCATTTTGTGACTATAATGAGTACTGTACTGCAAGTAGATAAGTAATTTTGAAAATGAAGGTTCACTGGTAAGTCCACCATACTTAAAGTAGTCCCCAATTATTGTGTTAACTTTTGACATTTTTTTATGTTTTTCTTTTCCTTATTTTAGGATTGTTGGTGTGTGTTGTGTGGACTTTTCATTTGTAGTACCTAACATTAAGTGTATACAATATTTTGACCAAAGGAATTTGTTCAATTTAACTCCGTTTGTTATTTTGATAATTTCATGCATGCGCTGTATATTTCTTCAAAAGCAACATTTTGCATCATATTTTTTTTATTAGCATTTTCTTATATGTTCTACAAGTGTTAAAGAGGCTATTGACTTATAAATTGAATTTATTGCCATAATATTTATTGAAGTATTTCTATGTGAAGAATACGCCTTTTTACACTTTACATGAACCTTAACACAAACAGCACGTCTAGTATATATTCTCAAAGTTAGCTTACATAACATATTTTAATCTTTAACATTCAAGTGTTGTGGTTGACAGACGAACAAACACTAAACACAATACTAGATTAGATCGCTCACACAATATAAATAACCTACCACGGGCCGTAATTAGATCGTACAGCCGTTACGTTATTATTGACCTTATTAACAAGAAAAACGTTACCACGAAACGGTACACATATCCTGGTTTCGCTATTAAAATTCCTCTATTCAGTTTCGGTGTTCATTTGTACATGTTCCTCGTGCAGATATAACCCCTCGTGCAATTCATGTATTATTCACCCGTTTAAATAAAACAACAGACGCGCTAACGAAGTAAAATGGGAACAGTCGCGCGAGCGGATGTGCAAGCGGTAATGCTGGCGGACGTCTGATAGATGGTCAGGATTATATTCGTTTCATGATTCACATAACTTGGCAGTGATAAGCATGCTGACACTCCCGGTTGTTTTTACAACATCATTCATAATGTGTTTGAGGATTTTCTTCCTGTTTCAGTATCGGTAATTATTTACTTAGATTGATTTAAATATTTCCTGGCATATTGACACTCAATTTTGATGGTGGGCTTCATCGGAATAACGTCCATTTGGAGTAATCATTTATGAGTTCTATGTTAACTGTTGGCATATTCAAAGAGCCTACAAACAGCGCGGAAAATGAAATGTAACAGTGGATAAAACACAGGCTCAGTGTAAACTTTCCGATAAAGCTAAACAATGTGAACCTTTAAAATATTACAATAATTAGCAAACAGTGCTGAAAGTGTGAAATGCAATATGGAAAATTATACCAACTATAATATATTGCTGCAAAGCTACAACGATGAACAAACACGGGATAATATGCTCGTTATCATTTTTATAATCGCCGTGTGCTTTATCGGGTGTATTAGTAACGCCGCAAGTTTTTGGTTCTATTGGCAGTCGAAAGTGTCATCAACGTCAAATTTCCTTATGACGTCAATTTCATTAATCGACTGTATCACATGTGTGTGTTTGTCCTTGAATGCGGTGATACTAATTAAATCAGCAACATTTACAAACATGATATTTTGTCAATTCATAGGCTATTCAGGAAATACACTTGCCACTTGTTCATTATTTATTGTGTTTCTTATTGGCATCGACCGATTCCTTACAATATATGCAAGTTCGTCGTCGCCGAAGCTTTCGCTGAAAGAGGCAAAAATATTCACCATATGATTTATCGTATTTTCCTTTGGTTTCGCCGTTCCTGACTTTTATGCGATTGGTATTGTTGAATATAAAGTTGAGATTGCAACGAACGTCACCCTCAGGGGCCATTATTGCACGGATTCGGATGATTACAAAAACGTCAGAAAGAACCATAGTATCGTAAAGGCAGCAACCATCGTTATCATATCAGTTGCCCTTGTCGTCATGTATGCTTTGATTGCCGGGAAGATACGAACATCTGTTCATGGGAAAGTTCAAACAAATGGAAAGTCCCCTATTAGACAAGAATGTCAAACAGAAGTAACAGGTATTGAAACAGTCAACCATCAGAATCCCTCTATCGAAGATACTGTGGAAACGAATACTACCGATACTTCTGACTCGCAAAAGGACACTATTGATTGTACGAACCGCCGATACATTCCACGTGTATTCAAAACAAACAGGCAGAGATTGGTGCAAAGAATAACTTTAATGGCGTTTCTTATGACAGTTGTTTCAATTGGCAGCTTGATTCCATTTTGTGCGATCAAGTTTGCATCGCCTTTGAAGAAATATGACTATCCACTATGGATGAGCTTCTTGTACCATACTTATGTGTTGAGCAGCTGTGTGAATCCGTTTATCATCGGCTTTTGTAACAAGAAATTTCGACAATATTGTAAAGCAATTCTATGTCATTTTTGTTTGAAACTGCGGGTACATAATCAATGCATGTGTAAATGAAAGAAACAGACCTAGTGACCTTTTTCATTTCTCATATATAACGAACATATTCACGTGAATCTTTTTTTTTTCAAAAATAAAAATCGGTTTAATCTGAAGAAAATTCTAATGAAGAACATCGTCAGAAAATCTCAGAAATATCAATAACACGTATGTCAAACCAAGAATGTCTTTATTATAAGGCGCAAAAAAACAATACATTACAACGTTATGCATCGGATATGACAGTAATTAGCACGTACTTCATACTGTAAGATTTTTTTTTTTATCTGTCCATAATATATCGACCAAGTTCGATAAAAAGCAAGATTGCTTGAAGCACTTGTAAGAGAAAGGTATTGAATTAAAAACAAACGAAAATAAACATTGTCTGCTATTTAACTCAAACAGTTTTAGTCGAAATCATCACGAAATTTGTTATTGATCAGTTTGTACTGCCGCTTTCTTACTTAAGTAATTGTTATCATATAATCCTTTTACTTAATCCTTGTTAACCAGAATTTTAAAGAGAGTATTTTTGCAAGTTTTAATGCTTTTTCTGACAGGCAATAGTCTACTTTGAAAAGGACAGACCAGCATGGTTTGTAGATTTCTAGGCTACACAAGTTGTGGGCTGAGGTTTACCGGTAGTTATCAAATTGGTCTTCACTAGTTTTGAATTGTACATATTGTCTTGTATTCACATGCCTTAAATAGAAATTAAAACCATTCTGTATCATAATTGTACTTACGCTTCAGAAAAGAAGCCTTTATAGCAACGTTTATCCAAATGTGTGCGTTACAAACAGATACCTTAAGCAAATGTTTAATACTTGTTTCTTGTTCAGTCTTTTATTTGCTTAATTATGATGACATTCGTTGTCAAAATAATGCGGCATATGTGGTGTTATACATTTTCACAAACTTAAGTTTGATTTAATTGTCGTTGAATCTGACCGTAATAATGAGCTTATGCGTTATGCAAATGCCTGATTATTCGGAAGTTTACAATACAAAAACAAACAAGAAAACTGTACTTGTCTATCTATGAATTCCGTTTCTTTATAAAGAAATTGCAACATGACGTTCTTAGTGGAAGTCGAACACGTTTTGCACATCTAATGAGGTAAACGTGCGTATTTATTTCCAAACTGAAACATCCATTCCAACCTACTGATGGTACCATCTCGATTATCATCAACTGGGTCTGAACACATCCAACAAAGCACTAGAGCAATAGTTATTATTCTACTGTATGTATTGTGATTTATTTAAATCTATTCAACAAATTAAAGTTTTTTTCTGACATGGCTGGATAAAAGTATATAAGTTTAATTGAGTAATTATTTACATACAACATTAAAAATTGGGAAACCATCTGTAACACTATAATGTAAGTATAATGATTACAATAACAGTGAAATAAATAACTTTTTTAAATTAAAGAAATAACCAGCCGATTGAAACTGCTAGGCGTTCATAAGGTTAATCATGTTCAATGTCTTTATCTTATATAAAGTATTTTTAGGTCAGAATTGGAAAAAACTTCATTGAAAGAGTCCGACCCGTTTGAGCGTTAATCCTGCATTTAGATTTATCATTGCAACTGTGTTGGTACATGTCTGTTAAATACTGTACCAAAAGGCCATAAAAATGACTTTGCTCGCTAAATACTAAAGCTGAACTTTAACTTAAACAAGTTGAACTTGCTCTCATAAACTCAGCGAAGTCCGTGTTTGAATTTATTTTAAGAAATGTATGTTTGCGATATAAATATATAAATGAAGCATTCCGTCTTTGCAATATAGCTATGTCATGCACATCTCATGTGAGGTGCTAGCGGTTCCAATTTCAATTTTTGCCTTTACTTTGAATGCTATTTTATCCATTAAACACCTCATAAAAAGCGGAATCTAAAAAGCGCAACTTAAATATAGTTATAGTCGACTTGTTAACTATCGTTAGAATGTATTTTGAATAACGAATATGACAAACCCTTACGCATATGAACAAAATTATGCTTAAATACATTCACACATTTTCAGTTTGTAAATAATTTCATTGCTCCATATTCTGTATAACCATGAATGTTTTGTGACTACTTTTTGTTTGCATACCACTGAAGTCATATTTAAATTGTTGTATTACATGATGCCATACTATTTCATATTATTTTATAAATTTCCACTGTGTTTCAAGGTGTATGCATGTCTTATTATTATGCACGAAGAGTAGTGCATGATGTTTCCGACATTGTGACTTCACATACTTTGAGTGTGTCCGTAACGTTAACTAGGAAATGAGGTAGACGAATGTTCAATTAATGACAAAAACTAATAACAATTACATATCAGTATGAACTATGATTTAAAGTACCAGTAAATAACAATTAAGAAGACTAAATAACGTAAACAGTTCGTTACACTTATATACAGAAGTAAGAATAGAATGTTTGGGATGCACACACTTATTTTCTCATCTTAAGCAAACAAGTACATGTATCAAGATAAATTACTTTTCATTAATAATTCTACATTATTACAAAATAATTCAGGCATGTTTCTTTTTGATGTAAAGTTATGCTTTAAAACATCTATAAATGTCACTGTTTGAAATAAGAGGAAAACAACTTAATATATGTGCTTCTTTATGATTCAAACGATCTTTGTTTTAATTTTTTTTCTAAATGTGTTTTCTCTGAAAATGGAACCTTACACTGTAACTATAGTATCTCTTATTGTTCAACAGTTATTTCTTTAATTAAGTTTTTACAGTTTTCCTGTGTGATTATATTTTGTTGATATCCTTTGATGCTTTGTTTTGATTATTTCCCCCTATTTGTTTGGCTTTTTGACAATTTAAATAAATGTATTTTTTCTGTAACTGGAAAGTATATATATTAATCTATAATATATAATTACTGGAAAGAAAGACACCATGGTTATAGCATTATGTTAATTTACTTTCCTAAGGGGCTACCTACTTTCAAGAAACAATTGCTTCAATGCCTGTCAAAAATCTTCCGCTAAAGTGAATCCCTCACTAGACCAGGCTATAATCTGCCTACACAAACACTGTCAGCACAATGTCTTAATCTTTACTATAAACTGAAGTTATTGAATTCCAACATTTAATTTATTTTTACCAAAAAAAAATCTTCACCAAGACTTCGACCCTACTGGCCCTATATTTTATGTAAACAGCAAAAAAAATGCTTTTTTAATATTAAAACAGCCGTAAGTATATTGATGTTTGCATATCAAGCATTGAGTTAATTGCAATTTAATTACACATTTCTTTAATATATACAAACTCAATGTTCACGCCGGTGATACCGTAAAGGAACAAATACTATTAAAAATTAAACAGAATTGGTACAAGAACTTTAGAATTAGCGTATTATTTAATAACATATACGCCTCGCTCTGGTAAAACGGGGTTTAATGCATGTGCGTACGGGGTCGTCCCAGATAGGCATGTGTTATGCTCAAACTCAGGCGAAACTGGATATTCGCAAAGAAGAGACTTTTTAAAACTAAAAATACCATTCAAGCGAAAAGTGTCTTTCCTGATTAGCCTTTGCGGACTACATGGGCTATTCTGGGACGACACTTTAAGCACACTTATTTAGCCACGTTTTTTCCCAAGTGCGAATCATATCATTCATAGAAACAATACAGGCACATTCTGTGAAAATGTGATCATACGATACAAATACACAAATCATGGTGCTGCAACCGATACAAGCAATTTGGTTGTTCTGTATTTCACAATAGTTGCTTTGCGTTACCATTATCAGTTTATTACTTTATTTTATTCGATTTTCTTCTTTAATATTCATGTGTCTGTTTAAGATTGAGAATTTCAAAATAAAACTTCGACATTACATAATTATTTATATAAACCCATCTGTATATAAATTCCACCAGGTATAAGTTTCATGTGAAATATCAGTTATCTCAAATGTATGTAAGTATATGAAGGAAGCTCATGCTATAAGAAATACAATTCTAAATAATGTTGTTTAAAAATATTCATTACCGCTTTGATGGAATCTACGTATTCTTGCAATTGATTATGTTTATTTATTTTTGTATTATAAAATGACCATTTATGTTATGTTATGTTTTAAAAAAATCATAACCCCTTTGATTGAATTTACGTATTCTTGCAATTGATTGTGTTTATTTATAAACACTGCTTTGATGGAATTAACGGATTCTTGCGATTCATTGTGTTCATTTATACATGTATTTGTATTCTTAAATGACCATTTATGTTATGTAATGTTTAAAAAATGTCATTACCGCTTTGATGGAATGTACGTATACTTGCAATTGATTTTGTTCATATATATTTGTATTCTTAACTGACCATTGATGTTATGTTATGTTAAAAAAATTTCATTACTGCTTTGATGGAATTTACGTATTCTTGAAATTGATAGTGTTTATTTATATTTGTATTCTTAAATGACCATTTATGTTATGTAATGTAATTTGGTTAAACCTATTTACGTGACAGAAAATAATGTGTATATTTGTGTATTAAGACGATGTACTTATTATTCAGTCTGAATAAACTGTCTGTCTGTCTGTCTGTCTGTCTGTCTGTCTGTCTGTCTGTCTGTCTGTATGTCTGTCTGTCTGTCTGTCTGTCTGTCTGTCTGTCTGTCTGTCTGTCTGTCTGTCTGTCTGTCTGTCTGTCTGTCTGTCTGTCTGTCTGTCTGTCTGTCTGTCTGTCTGTCTGTCTGTCTGTCTGTCTGTCTGTCTCATGTCTAATGTCTTTTAATGATGATCATCTCAAAGATGCAGTTTTAAAGGTTTAAAAGAAAACGTTTCATAATGTAATAAGGGTAATACACACTTATCGCTTATTTTACATCTATAAGAGTATGCCCTTAAAAAACTCGGATTTGTGTTGAAAAAAAAGAAGGATAGATTATATTGTTTTATTACACGCACATATTTGAAGCATGACATATACCAATATTGTTTATCATCGTGTTTGGTTTAAATTCCTTTATTTGCCAAAGGTGCGAATTGAGTATATTTTTATTGTTAATTATTTCATGAAAATCAAGATAAACAATCAACACCTTTTAAAGCAATTTAACAGTTTAAATAACGTATTAAAAATCCCAAGGCACAAACACTTTATGATTATAACAACACTCAACAAATACAACAAATTAAAGATAAATTGCCAAATTCTTGTTACCATGCGATATTTTATGCAATCACCTGATTACCTCTATCATACAGAATAATATATTCAATACGAAACTAAACATAAATCGTAGTATAGCTTGGGTCACCTACTCGGATCTTTAAATGCAAATCTTTGAAGGGGTTTAAACCTGTTGGACAGTCTAAAGTGTAACATTACAACACATAATTGAAACACACAAAATGGGAAATGCAATTTGAATTTATTGCAATTTCATTAATGAATCTTTTGTATTGAACCGAACCATGGAATAACAACGAAGCACGACGAAATAAAGTCAATACGGAAATCTGCTTATCTTCCTTGTTGAAAAAAGCGCAGCGTTGAGTACCACTCCATTAACTTGTAATTATTAAATGGAAGAAGCCGTAATTTAAAGTGAATAATATTCTTTATGACAAGTGATACATACACTTTTCGACGACAGCATTTCAATTATTGTCTCAAAAATATTTTCATCATAGATAATAACAATACAGTTTGAATAGTTAAACATCACGTGATGTGTAATTGCGGCAGGTGTTTGCTATGAACCAGTAACATCTCTGCCTGTCCAGTGTGCAAATAAAGGTCGAGCAGAGTAGAGGAACGCGTTACAGACAACAATAAAGATACACATACACTCATAAATAAAATAAAAACAATAAAAATGTTGTGTTGTACAATTGAGATGTTTGTCTCCTTAATTATCTGTTAACGCTTTTTGCATCGGAAATACAAGAGGCTAATAACGTATGAGCGGAAATCCGTGTTGCAAAAGCCAAAAATAAATGGATTTACTGTGCTGTTAAGAACATACGTGTGGTTCAACAAACTTAACCACATAGGGTATTCGTATCGCTTGTATTCGGCAATCAATTGTATAAGGAAATACGGAAGAAGGCTTACAAAAGATGCAGCCGTCATAAGTCCCATCATCACAGTTATTCGACGCCTTCATTGTTTTCTGCTTGGTACATTCGGAATAACATCTTCGGCACTTGTGGTTTTCAAACACTCGGTGTTTCCTGAGTTGGACTGAGAGGCGTCATAATTGTCAGTAGTAGTTCCTAGATCCATCTTGATTGAAGAACTTAATTTTATGGATTGTTTCTTTATATTGGCATTTGTTTTGCGTCTTTTCACTTTTCTGAGAATGAATGTGTACATAAAGATCAGCGCCAGAAGGCCAAACAGCCTACAACTATTGCCTTCAGAAAATTAATCCCTTTGATTAGAGACTGCAATTCTTCCGATTCTGAGTTCATACAGTGATGTCCTTTGAGTGTAATATTTACATGTAAATCCAAGTCGAATTCGATTGTGTCTGCTACAATGAAATCGGGCACTGATATCAAAAACGTAGACAGGAAAACTCCGATGACGCATACTCGTGCACATCTTGGTGTAAAGTGGAGATCAAACGGTCGACTTATTTTAAAAAACCTATCTATTCCGGTTAGGAAAAATTAAAAAAAGGAGCAAGCGATGCAGGCATTTCCGACGAAATTAAGTACTTTGCAGGCTTCTTTGCTTTTGAATCTTGCAGTATTGCACATGAGTGACACAGTGCTAAGCAAAAACAAGCACGTTATTCCATCGATTACCGATAGTGTCGTTAAAAGAAAAGTAGATGTGGCTCTATTTATCTGCATTTTATAATATGAAAAAGACAATCCATTACTGACTAATCCCACAGAGCACGACAAGCAAACAAATATAATAACGGGTATATATTCCAGAGTCTTCTCATGATTGTACGACTCCACTAACGATTCTTGGTTATTGTATGTTGCCATCACTGTTATTTACATGTAACACCTCTTTTCAATTAAACATGTTTCCAATGAAACTTTATATATTTTATCCACAAGTTTTGTTTGTCCAAATGTTTAATTACATTGTTCAAGTAATTTTTAATCACGATGTGATCAAATTAAGTGTATCCTGTTTTACAGTCAAAATGCGGATGTTAACTCTCAAATTCCAAGCACGATCTCAAAAACGAGTACAAGTAAAATCCTTTATTAAAATTTCCAAACTTATTGCAAACTTTTATTCAATTGCATATTTATTTTCCTGCATAATCATAAAGTTAAAGAGGCATATCGATGACTCCATCCTTCGTGATAATACATACAACACGACACTTAAAATAGACCTTATAAAACTTGGGTCACCTACTCGGATCGTTCAGTGCAAATTATTGAGGGGTTTAAACCGATTGAAAAGTCTCAATGTTCTTTAACTACTGCTTATGCACTTGGCCGATATGCATACGCGTCATTCGTTTTCTAACAAGTACTCTAAACAGCATCGTCAACAATAAGTTGTTTTTTCGTAAATGTGAAAACGTTCCGTGGACGCTAAACAGAGAGTCAAATGTGTATTACCTAAACTTTAAGAAACCATTAGTTTCATTAATAATACAGTGTTTTCTAAATGATATGTAGTCTGAGTCGCATAATAAAGGCTATTGGAGAATAAATTGGATATGTTTTCCTTAAATACATCTCTTGTTGTTTACATGCTTCTATTATCCACATTTTTCCTTTTTTTATTCATTGACAATTTGGTAGATCAAAACGAAAGCAATCGTTAACAAATGTTTCATTGTTCAGCTCTTAGGCTTTTAAATTGATATCGAAGTTCTATAGATTCCTCTATTAACTAAAGGTAAACATCTTGTTTCGCAACAATAGCACGAATTACATCACATCAAAACTTTAGCAGTAGATGCACATGACCATTCTTAATCGATTCATGTTTATCAATTCCACTTTGACATTGACATGGTTTTATCAAATTTTATTGAATGGCACAGTTCAAGGAAACTTCAAGCACTGTGTTTTTCTGCTTTTTGCGTAATATGTTCTCGAACGAAATTCAAAATGGCAGACTGACAGCATTCTTGGATTTCAGTACAAAACGTATTTTCATACAAATTATACAATGTATTTACCTTATAAGGAAAATACTTTATGTAGTGCACTAATGTTTAAAAGATTTTAGTAAAAGAAAATGATGTTAAAAAACACTTTTAACAAAGGATTTACAAAATACATATGAAATTTAATCCGGTAATGGGTATTTGTTATTACGCTCTGTTTAAACTACACACTTCAACCACTAATTAAATACTCGAGGAGCTTTCTCCTTACTAAGGAAGATTTGTGGCGGCTGGTATATTTCTTAAACGCACATTAACACTCAAATCAACGAATATTTTGTACAATCTTTCGAAAAAAAATCCAACGCTGGATGTGGTCTAGTAACATAGATTTAACATAGATTTAACATGATAAAAAAATGCTCTTTTTTCTGGGACAATATATTCAACAAATGTTCATGTACCATGTAAGTGTTCGCGTGTAGTACGAATAGATATCGTTGCAGGAAATTAGAATGGAACATATAATGCCATCAAAAAATGAAAACGAGAATTGTGTATATCTCCAAATCTATGTTACCATACAACATCTGGTGTTGAAATTTCGGCTATTGCTATAAAGAACGCGGATCATTTAAGGGTTTAGTTAATTAACGAAATATTTTGTGAAATATTCGTTGATTTTGAGTATTTATGTTACTTTAAGAGAAGTGTTCGAGAAAAACCAAGTGATGGCTAATGCACATGCGCAACTGAACAACCCCATCATGTGACTATGTACTTGCATTAGTATTGTTATTATATTCTAGGAAAATGTTTGTCTGGTTCAATAGTGTTTTCATGAAGAATAAAGTTTTAAATAACACTCGAATATAAATCTTAAACATGATAAGACGGTTTCTATGAACAGTATTTGTGGGTGACTGAAATTTATTTTTAGTCGTGTGCAATTAAAATATACCAGAACAATAGTACTTAAACAGGTTTACAATTCATCTGTTTTTCACAGGATCGCGTTAATCATAAATTAATTAATATTCAGTATATCAACATTTTAACCATTTTTAAAACCCAATCAAAATGCGTACGGCTATGCAAATAGCAAACGTCATTCATTACGTGTTTGCGCGTCCGTCTTACACACTCCTCTTGGCGCAACAACTTCTACATTGTTCGTGCGATTTTCTTTTAAATTTGTACCAAAAACGTATTTCCAAAACGTCTATGCATTAACCTTATTTTGTCAAGAAGTGATAGCCTTGATGTTTGGCGATATCTTCAAGTCATAGGTCATAAACCCATAGCTGTGAAAATGCAGTTTATTCTAAAAAATGTAATCGCTTATACATACGACTTATACCATTTCTACAAAGCAACAAACGACAATTACATTATGGGTGTAGTGATGGACAACAAGTCTTACATGCAATACATACACTTGAAGTAAAACACTTTCACATTTGAAAGCTTACCACATAGACGCATGTTGAAAATAGAGCACTAGAAAAATAGTTGAACGTAAACTCTTAGAGCAGTTTGTACACATTCCAGTCAAGGTATGTCACTCTTGCAGTACTTTGTGTATTTTGTGTTGCAGATTTGCCAAACTTGAATTCTGGGGACAAGCACATGTGAGGAAATGTCTTTTTACAAACATCTTCAGCAAGTTTGTTTCAATATGATTCAAATTTAGCAAAAACATATATCGAGACTTGCTTGATTTGCGCCATGAAATTCATGGATGGTTTTCGTCGGTTTATGTGCTAATTTGTCTAGACCAAGGACTTAATATCCCTTTTCTGAATGTTTGCAATACTGTCATTTTGTTTTGTAATTCATCACTTGGTCTGCATTTTCACATTTCTTAAAAATATACATACACTCTTCAAATATATTATGTTAATATACAAAATTCATAATAAAATATAATTATTTGGTTTGATTCAAGTAAATGTTTGAGTTAAGAAAATAATGTGTTGACTGGTTAACAGATATCAATAGTATTATCAACATCTGAAGCAGACATTTGACGTGGATGAATTGAACAAAGTTTATTAATTGGGGCACTTATTCTTGTCTTGCGAGCAACTATTTATCACAAAAATCTTGTGGGTCATTTTGGTTGTCTTTTAGAAGCAACCCATCGACTTTATATATGTTATAGTGATAATTTGTTGAACGGACTTGTTCACAGATGTTGGCATTTTTCGAAGTCTGTCATTAGATGGTTTTAATTGATAAATGTAAACAATGGATTTGTAGAGCACCAATATAAAAAAGATGATAAGTAAAGAAATAAAAAAAGTAAATCTTAGCTGGGCTCGAACTACTGACATTTAGAGTAAAAGTCTAGCGCTTAAAATACTCGTCCATCCGTGATGATGTTATGAGAGAGGTATTTAATAATTTTGATAAGCAAATCTCGTAATGTAAAAAACCTACAGCGACAACAGCAGAACTCTCAATATGATTGCATCGTTTCGCGTTTGTAAAGCTTTATAATTTTTAGAATATTAAATAGTCAAAAGATAAATATGGTGGATATTTTAGAGCATGGTTAATGTTCAGTATACTTAGAAACTATTTCCTTACAAAAATATAATTATAGTGAACATTTACAAATCTTAAACATATTTTTTAAAATTTTGTCATTTAGCAACACGTAAACAGGTCCCTTTAATGTTCAAAACAAAACATTGCAATCAAATTATATTATATTATATTTAAATTATTAAATTCACAATTTGGCAGGGATGTTTTTGACATATTGATTCAAGTGTTGAAACACATGATCAACAATTGTAATCCTTACAGAATACTAAGTGGTTCAATTATTTGTATGCACTTACTATATAATGAATGCCAAATGCTCCCATAAAATAATATTCATTACAATCCAATGATGTGTTTTATGTGGAAAAGGGTCTAAAGCTATATGGGACAAGCATAGCTCTAGAATAGTCTGCACAATCAGACAGCGAAGCCCCTGACAAGACTTTGCACTGGAGCTACGCTTGCTGCATATGACATAATACCCATTTCGCATGATGTGGCTGAAACATTCGGCGCTCGCTGATATAAACAAGTACTACATTTATCAATAGGCTGGATACAGAGGTTATGTTCATATCCACTTGAAACTCTAGTCATTGACACATTCGACTGGTCTGTGGAAAATGCCGGGCTTAATGTGCTTAAAATGTCATCCCAGATTAGCCTTTGCAGTCTGGTCAGGCATATCTGGGACAACACATTTTGCCTAGACTGGATATTTGTTTAAGAAGAGACTTCCTTTTAATGAAAATTGCCATATGAGAAAGAAGTCTTGTTCCAGATTAGTCTGTGCAAATCTGAGACAACACTTTTTGCATAGCCAAACAGTCTGGTTTTCCCAGAGACCGAGACTTTGCTAACAGAGTATCTGTTTTCATCGGCTAGTGAATTGATCTAGCCGTGACTATGTGTTACTATGCACCATAGGCACGTCTCTTATGTTTTTTTAAAAAATATTTGCTTAGTATGAAATATGTCATCATCCTTAAATATCTTTGGTTACTATTTCCATATAAATACACTTTGTTTTCCACAATGCCACATGTTTCAAGAAAATAAATTGTTATATACTTTAAATACATTTCAACCCAAATAAAGCACCGATCACGATTTCAGACATTTGAATGAAGTTCATGTCGATTTAGACGGATTGTTTTTCTAAATGCATATATTTTTGTCATTATTACAATATTTTTTATTGATCAACATGTGTTTTAATTTACAAATTTCAGTAAATTCAGCTATCTGATTATAATGCTAAAAATGTCTCTTTGATCGAGACGATATAGAGAGAGTAAAAATCCTAGCATTCAACACTCAAAATCTTTCAAGTTATTATATATATTAATGTCCTGAAAAAGGAAGTAAATATTTGACGGAAGTTTGCACTTAAAGATTAAAAAAAACAGCGTACAATTTGTCTTTGGTTTTCACAAATAAATATAAAGTGAAATTATGGGCATTTTCCGCAGTTGAATTCAGCTAAAAAGAATTAACAGGTCAAAAGAGTTACTTAAGTTGTGGTCGCTGACCAATTATCTACTACTCATCTTGCAACCAGTTGTTTATAAAAAAATATATGTTATATTCGATATTTTTCACGACTGTCCCAGTCCTCTAAGCCGAGCGGAACATTGTTTTTAATAGGATCGGAGTTAGCGTTAGTGTGTCGTATGAATAGATAATGTTGCAGGAAATCGAATCTTTTCGGTCGTCAGTTGTGAAACGAAAGTACGGTTGATATTCAAATGCATTAATTTGCTCTTTCCGGATATTTTTTTAGTATGTTGATGCTGCATTAACAAATATACGTTTATATAAAGTGAAACACCAAAAAATAAACAACGGTTACGATAGACACCTATACACCTAGCATATACTGTTAGATGCGTCTAATGTCAATTAAAGAAAATCTCATTTTAAGCTGAATCTGGGCGCTTCAGTTTTTACCTTTGAGTTTCCTCTATATTGCCTTCATTTGACCTTTATGTGATCTCTTCTTTACCTTTCTGGTTAAATAGGTTTTAACTAATTACGAATGACATTTATATTGCAGGTTACCAAGGAGGATTGCCGCGAGGCTCTACAGAACACGAGTTGGGACATCCACAAGGCCATAAAGCTCATCAAACTCAAACAATTGCTCAGCATTAAGCTCGGTGATGTGAACCGCTGCAAAGATTCCAACTTACTGATGGTACCATCTCGATCATCATCAATAGGGTCTGAAAACAAATACCCGGTAACAAAACACTAGAGCAATAGTAATTGTTCTACTGTATGTATTTTGATTTCTTTAAATCTATACAACATATTGAAGTTGTTTTCTGATATGGCTGGTTAAAAGTTTATTAGTTTAATTGGGCAGTTCGATAAACAAAATATTTTACATTGAGAACCCATCTGTAACGCGGTAATGTATGTATAGATTTAAATAATAGTTTGGAGCCAATAAATAACTTAAACAAGTATACTTCAAATTAAAGAAATACCTAACCGATTGAAACTGCAACGCGTTCATAAAGTTAATCATGTGTTATTTCCTTATCTTAAATAAGAAGTTTTAAGGTCAGAATTGGAAAATATTTAATTGGAAGATTTCGACCCGAAAGCTGTAAACAAACATCCTGCATTTATCTATTCTATATATCACAGCAACTGTGTTGGTAATCTTTTAAGTACTATACCAAAAGACTAGACAAAGAAATTTGCTCGCTGAATACTTAAGTAATAACATGTTCGTGATTATTTGGCAACATGTGGACAATGTTGATGTTGTTCTTGCTCTCATTACCTCGAAGTCTGTTTTTGAATTTAATTTAAGGAGTTTAAATTTTGCGATATAATCACATATATAAAGCATTTGGTCTTTGGAATGTAGCTATGTCATAGTTACACTACTCATGTTAGGTGCTAGCGGTTCCGATTTCAAAATTTTGCTTTTATGTTCAGTGCTATTTTATTAGGCCCGTATTGTAAATAACATAATTATGCCGCATCTGAATATGATCGTAATGTTCCTTGTTAGTATTCAATATGTACTGAGTCTCCGTGACATTTAACATAAATAGATCTAATAACCTTACCCTAACAATTATTTTAATTCATTCATAAAAGCGCTTAAAATCTAACGAATGTAACAATGCGTACTGATATAAATGTATTTGTTCTGGTACGCAAAATAGTCTTTAAAAAATCCACACGCAAACTGTAAAACGAGTAAAAATATCACCATATGCCTCGATTCAATTTAACGCAGCATGCGAATTGTAACACATTACGACCGCGAAAAGAAGATTTTACTTTACTATAATTCATTTTATTTTCGAAAGGAAATGATCAAAATCCAATATGGCGGCGATTGCTCCTGACAAAATGATGTCGATGTCAACATAGATTCTACATGTACACCATCGACGAGTAAACAGACAATTGCAGCGACTGACACTTTATTTGACTTAATATGCAGGGCAATACGTTTAACGACTTCGGACGAGGAATTTAAGGACGCACAAGAACGTGTTTTTTATATAATGCTATGGGTATGCCGTGTGTGATCCGATGCATCAATGGCGCCCATGTTAAAATCATTTCCCCGAGAACAGGGAACGACAAAAGTACAAACAAAAACCAAAACACGTTCGAACTAGTATCTTACCTTTAATTATCCTTTAAAATCCATCTAATAATCCATTTAACTCAATAATTGACGATTTTGCATCTAGGGTCTTTAATAATTATTTTAGCATAGTTAAATAAAGACCCTTATGCCATCCTATCAATTACACTATATATTCAAATGAGTTTATAAACCTAATAAACTTTCTTTTCTCGTCACACGCTACGTCATATACTCTACGTACATTACTGCTGTTAAAATGAACCGGAGCAGTTTATCAAATAATAGCCGTTGGTAAACTCGGTTGCATTTGCAGATTTCTGCATACAAACATAATTATGTTTAAACTTGCACAATGTTATTTGTCTATGGTAAATGCCCTTATTTTTCAAGAAAATAATTTAATATATAAATACACAAAGAATGGAAAACATTCCATTAGGGGCCTACACAACAGATAAATCAGTGGGTAATATCCGTGTACAAAATGGGGCATTCCGAATTCCAGTGTGGTGCTATTTTTACCATCTTATACTTTACACAGCTCTATGCCTAACGTGAATTAAATCGGAAAGCAAATATTGCAGATTATACATGAATTGTGCGATATTTGTACGGCTCGTTGTACATTCTTAAATGTCAAAATTATATGCATGGATTATATAAACAATGCACCTTACACGAAATAAGGAAAATGTGATGAAATGACAATTCAAATACCGTATGTCGATATACAGTACATTTACATGTAAAATAAGTCGCGTTTATAATAAATCGTCAATTATTTTTTTTTTTTTGGGGGGGGGGGGGCGAAATGACGCAATAAGTGGCATTTTATGAAGCCATCATTCAGCTGATTCATTATACGGATGGCGAAAAATTATGTCATATGACTAGATTTAAAGGTTGAAGGTCGTATAATTTTGAAGCTAAAGTTTTCTCGACTTTATTTCGTATGAAAAATCATTCAGTGGTAAAGTAAGTAAAAAGTAGTCCGTGCACGCGACAGGTATATCCCACAAGGTTGAATACAGGCTAGTATATTCCATAAGGTGTTATACCGTCAATGTCGCGTTGAAAATGGGATAAAATATGTTTAATTGAATGATACTCTTTCATGCGCCAATCAAGATTTATTGGTCTATGTAAACGTATGTTCACACATCTAAACGTTTAGGTCATCGATAACAAAACTTTCAAAACTTGCTTAATATTAAAATATTGCATCCGGATGCAATATAAAAGGAGACATCTCTATTAACGACTTATTATGCTTATCCAAAGTATTCGTATTTTCAAAAGTTGATATAATTAGAAAATTAAGATAATGACAATTGCCCCTATACATGCGAGGTGAACTAAAAGCATAACCTACAATCGCATCATATATTGGCTTAGGTAGAGCGTTTGAAGCTAAAAATAATCACTATTTAGATTTTTAAATAGCATTTTTTGCAACCAAAAAAGAGAATTAATTGCTCACCAGTACTCACAATATACTGCTACTGTAGAGAGTTCTGAAACAAAATTGGTTTTGACTTCATTTGACCGTGTTATGTATTAAGATATGCTACAAATTGCAATGCAATAGTATCTCATCAACTAATCATAAATGCAAATCAATATATGTAAGCCGAATATAAACAAAGACTGGTTTTGATTATCTTTTACACGTTAACCGCTTTGTTCGAATAATAACATTGAGTTTGCAAATTGTACTTTTACAGAATGAGACCAACCTATAAAGGTAAATGAGGTATAAAATGCAAGCAAACAGTTGACATGGAATAAAGCACCTGGTGGTGACTGTATGGTAAACGAACATTTTATTGAGTGTATTAATATTTTATCCGGTCATTTGTGTGATGTTTTTAATAGTATTTAAACCTTGGGTTTTTTTCCGCAAAAGTGGCCACAAGGTGTAGTTACACCATCGCATAAAAAGGCTCTTAGGATGATAAAAATAGGGATAACCCTTTTTTGTTGTTTTTCTAATCTATTTACAACTATTTTAAAAAAGCACATCGAATCATCTTGCGAAAATAATGCTAAAATTTCGGATGCACAATTTGAATTTAGAAAAGGGTGTTCAGCCGTTGATGCCATATATACTTCTTTTTCCAGTTGTAAAACATTTTTTTAAATGAAAATACGCGTCTACAGGTATGTTGTTAACGTTGATATGCTTAAACGTTTTAATAGTATATATCGCAATGCAATATGGCTAAAAATGTACAAATCCGGTATACAAGACAAAAAATTACGAATAATCATAAATATGTATGAAAATGTCAAATCATGTGAAAAAGCGTGCGTGACATACTCTGAATACTTTAGCTACGCCGTTGGTTTACGACAAGGGGAGGTAATGTCTCCTATTCTTTTTTAATTGTTTGTTTAGGATTTGGAACTTTTCTTAGAAGACAGCGTTCATTATTGTTTAAATATAGAAGTTATAATTATTTTTACTTTTATTTGCAGACGATATGGCAATTTTGGGTAAATCACCAGAAGAAATAAATCTCATTTGACAATATTTACCTTTATTGTAACTCATTTGCACTTACTGTTAATACTAGCAAACCAAAAATTATGGGTTTCCGCAAAAGAGGTAGGATTCGTCAATATAAGATATGGACATATAATGGAAAACTATAGAAGTCGTCGATAATTTTAACCAGCTAGGAACTATTATTTATTATACTGGTCGTTTAATATTAAATCAGGACCATTTAGTAGGAAAAGCTCTAAAGGCTATGAATGCTTTGCTTTTTAAATGCAAACAGTAAGATCGTAAACCAAGAATATTGTGTCAATTGTTTGATGCCTTTGTTGGCTCGATTTTTAGTTGTTCGCTTGCGAACATCTAAGGTTAGTACTACGCGTTGGAAGTCCGTCTGCTCTTAATACGCTAAGCCGGATAACCACCGCATCTGCCCTGCGGCGCGAGAAAGAGTTGTATAATTTATGCAAGAGGTTTGAGCTCTGCAACTTTTTTCATTCACAAATGGAAACATTATGTGAATATCGTGATAAAGTGGAATACTTTTGAACAGAGCGTATATTGAACAGAATCAATAAACAATGTTTGTATTATACGTGTCGCGGAAGAGATTGTTTATGAATGATGATAATAGTCCACTATTTGCTGCGTGTTTATGACGTAGTATTTTCGCTCAACACAATTAATTCATAATATGTCGCTATGAATAGATGCGTGAAAATACAACTATTGCTGATAAACAAGGGATAACAACGCAATAGTATCAGGTTACGCTTGTTTATATTCACAGTTCTCAAATTATAAAACGTTGAACATAAGTTCAACAATAACTACAGGGTTACTATAGACAACAGCAAAATGCTTCATAATCGCTTAAACTGAATATAAAAAAAACAATTAAATATAACAAGATTTATCTTTTAAAAAGGTAGTCGGCGTAAATGCTGACTTTGAGATAAAGTTTGTAATTTACTTTTCTAAATAATTAAATTGAAAACAAAAATGTTTAGCTATTTTGTTTTCAATTGTTAGTCGCATATTCACCGCATGAAATGTGTGTTATAATAGTCAAACCATACCATAGTATAAGAAGATAAAAATATAATATGGGATTGAACACCATAATGTGACCTCACATGGCTTATACTGAGTTTATTTCTTCGTCATCGAAATATGTCGTATGTTTATATTTGATTTACGTGATATTTGCTTTATAACATTTAAATCACACTTTCATAGACGCATAATGCGAAAATGGGTCATTAGTCTTTCGGCCAGCATAGCTCACGTTTTAATGTGGTTTGCTTGAGAATTTCATACAATGCTGGTTAATACCGATATATTTATAATTATAATTATGTTGTGGTTCATTCTTTGTTTGGCTCATACCAAGCGAGGGGTACGCTCACGTAGTGAGTTACGATAGTAAAAAGCAAACTTTACATTCAACCTTCATTTGCACATAGAAAGAAAGGGTCAACTAGGTGCTATGTTTGCTTTGCTTACTTCAAAGTTACATTGGTTGGTTATTCATAGAAGTTTACAAAAGCTTCATAGAAGTTTTTGCGAATAATAGTCTCGCGGAAGTGTATTTATTTGCGTAGTAAAAATCAAAGTCGCATGGTATTTGTGTAAAGCGTGCTTTTTCGTCACGTGGTACTTTTTCGCGGGTGTTTTAGCGTCTACTTTTCGTCAGGTGATCATTAGAAGTTCTCGGACAAAAAAATAGTTCATCGAAACGATAGCATGAAATTATTAAGTTTGTACAATCGATTTTTTTCAAAAGGGAAGTTTGATCAAAATTAGTTTTGATTTATAATACACTGACGTTATTGAGTCCAAAATAACTAAAATATTTGTTATAATTCCTCACGTGCCTTATTGTGAGTGTATTTCTTCACCATTGAAATATATTGTATGTTAATATTTGATTTACACGCAGTTATCTTCCGACACATTTAAATCAATTTTAATAGCCGCGTCATGCGAAAATGGGTCTTATGCGTTTCGGCCGGCGTATCTTTAGCCCAACCTGTGCATTTGCGCAGTCTGGTCAGAGTCGATGCTGTTCACTCTAAAATCACTCAGTGCGTTATGGTCTCATTATGTATCTCCTGACCAGACCAAGAGATGCGCAGGCTGAGTGGGCTATATATATGATGGGCGCATAATGAATAAGACCGATTTTCTCATGACGCGGGTCATTAATCTGATTGCGAATTGTAAATAGCACAACACTTTCGATACAAAATTGCATTCAATATAGCAAACTTGTAAACAAGGGAAGCCTATCCAGACGTTCAGGAATGATTCCCAGACGTGCTGACCGGGTACGGCAAACATTTGTGGGCGGATAATTTTACGATTTTCCTCTTATCGTGACACTATACTATTTCAATAATGTTTGTTTTCTTATCTTGAAACCAATACTGTGTTTATCGTTAGTCAATTATATATTCTGCCGGACGACTAAGTAAAAAGTATTGCTCGCAGATGTATTTTCTATTTGTTTTTATCAATATCTTATTGTATATTTTAAATGTGTATATGGTGTCAAAAATCAAAAGTTTTGTACAGGCAATTTCCATCACGAAGTTATATTCTTAGTGAGATAGGCATTCGATATTCCAACACTATTCATTTAATTCGATTGAGATTGAAAATTGTTTTTATATTCGATTCGCATGTCCATTTTCATCATACTTTCTATGCTCTCAGAACGTCCAAAAGGGTCATGTTGGTGTTATTTTGTCTAAGTTATCTCTATAAAATAAAAAGGATGATAAAAAGTGCACACACATATCGACCCGTGCGTTAAGACACACTCTTTATAAATTTGAATGGCATGTGTTGATTTCAAACTTGCGATTAATTTTGAAAAATGAGTTGCGTCTTAAATTATGCAATAGCGAACAACTTCATTGCCTTCAGCGCGTTGGTTACTTAAGTTTGTGATTATTTATGACGTAAATGGTTATGGGTATTTTCATGAACCTTCTTATAGATCAGAAACTATCAAGATACAATTGCAATAGTTTGTGCAGGTTTACTTTAGAAATAAAAGATTGTTATTTTACGCAATCCGCCTAAATGAAAATGTTATGACTGCAATCAAGGCTGTTATTTTTTTTATATTTATATTTAAGATGCATCAGGACTTTTATCAATAGTGTATTAATGAATAAACAATCAATAACAATGTTAATAATTACTATAGTATTGCATGACGTGATTTAAAAGAAAATGTCATTTTGTTGCCTAGAACGATGGTGACATTATA
Source organism: Dreissena polymorpha (assembly GCF_020536995.1). Lineage (NCBI taxonomy): Eukaryota > Metazoa > Mollusca > Bivalvia > Myida > Dreissenidae > Dreissena > Dreissena polymorpha. The sequence goes on from NC_068359.1 coordinate 70,602,115, forward strand.
CTGAACTGTATGGGTAGCTATATTTTGAATAGCGATACTAATGTCTTACTTCTACCTGTATGTCAACCATATAATACCTTAAGCTAATGAATTATTTAATATACAAACATACATAGTAAAATAATGTAATATATTACTATAGTTATATACAAATTCTCCATGTAGTAACAGCTTTTGTAAGAAATAATATCTTTAAAAATAAATGTCCTCTTCACATTTGCGACATAAGTATGATAGATAACTTGTACTCATCTGTTTTTTAATTACACTATATTAATTGTATGAATAATGTGCTCTTCTTTGAAATAAAATAGTGTATGTAATAATTATATTTTGTTGCATGAACATAACCAGTTCGATTCAAGGGAAAAACTTTTGAGCAAAATAGCAGATTGCAGCAGCCCACTTGTTTTGATCCCATCATGCAATCCCTCTTCACTGGATATTACAAAAAAGTTTTAACATTTAAGTTGGCAGTAATAAATTATAAAATGGATATGGCAAATTGCAAATTTGCAAATAAATTCTAAACTGAGCGGTGTTCCTAGATTTCGCTTTATTTTATTTAATCCCCGAACTGAATTCCTTTGCAAATCTTAGTCAGATATAATTATCAACAATATTTATTCAATTTGTTGAAATATTAATGTTTTTGAATTATTTATCACTGTTCAAATATTTGATGTGATTTTGTTCAGTAATTAAATAAAGGTTAATACTTCATTATAAAAATTTTTCATAGAAAACATGGCTGTAGATTCAATATAGTATGGGATGTCTTCCAAGATATGGTGATGTATTAAAAGTTTAAAATAGATTCGACTCATTATTATAGATTATAATTTTTTATACAAAACATTAGTGCTTTCATTTTACAATATAAAGCCTAAAAACAACAACAATGTGAATGTGATATTAATTGTTCAATACATTTTGTGTTTTGGAGTTGAAATACAACATTGTTAATTTAGTGACATTTAGTTGGATTTTCATTCAGATACACCATTTTTAATGCAAAGGAGAGTACCAAAAATGATTTATAACTTATTTATAATGCATTTATGATGTATACGTAAATAAGCAACAGCGTTAATAATACACGATCATCAATTATATATGTATTAGACATGAAAAGTCACGGTTGCATACTGTATAGGGTGCCCGCTCAGCTATGAGAAGATACAAGGTTTGATTCTTGTTGAGGGAGATCACTTTTAATACACCAAGTGCTAGTTCTTCACAAAATGTATAATTATAATTCATACACATATCATTAAAATAAACATTCTGCACACATGTATTGTACCTATACACAAGAACCATTCAAATATTTTTTGTTTATTATATCAAAAGCATCATAGCGATGTATTCATATTGCTGTGTTCCACAGAAATGATGCTGATGATAAATCAGGATTATTTTTAAATATTAAATATTTAATTTTCGATTCAACTGACCTGCAATACTTAATATCAAAGCTTATGACCCTCCGCGGTCTGTGGTTCGAAGTTTGTGAGGTCTTTGTCTGAGGCTGCAAAATATGAGGACCATAAGTGTCATCAGGGCACATACCAACTTTACTTTACTAGACTCACGAAAGTTAAGACGATATTTCAAAATTAAAACTGTATTTACAGCTATTGGTTTTTTACTTAAAACAACTCAATTTTCGCGTGGTCTCGTTCTGTGAGGGGGGGGGGGGCGGAGTACCCGAGGCAAACTCTACCTGCCAGATTTGGCAACCACTTACTAAGCTCGCAAACGACGTGAGCGGATTTATCCTGGGACGCCTAATTGTACCAACCACAGCTCTTTTCGGACAGTCTCCGGGTCGCTATGACTATGGAAATTCTCATAACAGCTCAAAGCATCCAAAACAAATAATGGCATTAAACTTTCAGTTTTATGAATAAGAACGAAGCTGAAAATACCTGTACTCCACTGCCAAACGAAACATTTTGTATTTAATTTTCTTTTCTTTGCGTAATGATCATCTTATAACAATTTATAAAACTAATGTTTGAATTGTAATTTTTTTGTCTGGTACTTGTCAATTAAAATATCAATGCCAAGGGGCCCATGCATTTTGGAAGCAGTCATAAACGCTCTCAATGTACCAACTATTGATTCATGCGATCAATCGTCAGATAATTCAGCATTGACACGGTAACCAAGATTAATTCTCATCACTTAGCATTGTCAATTTTAAAAATGATGCTTTTATAACCGCACACGATCAATCAAGAAGCAAAGCCGTTTGAGTGAACACGGGTTGCGGCAATCGTGGTTATCGTGTGCAACATGCTATTAGTTTATACCTATTTATTTCAGATTGATTGCATAGAAAGCTTAAGGCTTATTTGTAACGCTCTCGAATCCGTTTCCTGTGCATAGAACCAGTACTTGGTGTCTACGGGGAAGATCTAAAGAACGCTCTCACAGTGGGGATCAAAACCATGACCTCCAGGTCGCTAGCGGACACACTATCCTCTACGCCAGAGCGACCAATGATGTTGCATTTTGATTTAATCAAAGTACTGACAGTACTGGTGTGACGATGCTTTTGAAGAGGATGGATATAAAATCATCAATTTAAGTTTATCTACATCACCACAATTGTGTATGTGGGTACCAACATTTGGGGTACGAAAAATAATGGGTACGAAAATTTTGGGTACAAAAATTATGCCAAAAACAATTGGGTACGAAACAAAATTTGGTTACGAACAAAAAGTGGGTACGAAAAAAAAATTGGATACGAAAACAATTTGTGTACGAAAATAAAATTGGGAACGAAAAAAATTGGGTACGAAAATTTGGGTACGAAATAAAATGGGGGTACTGGGAAGTAGTACCCGTGGCCCATTCAGCGAAACTGGGATGCGGGTTACATTCTCGATCAAATATAACAAGAAATATCTTTAAAAAGATAGTCGACGTGTATTTTCTGTACCACTTATCTTTAAAAAAAGTTATTTTACAGTAAAACGTTTGTGGTTTATAACATTACGTTACTTAGCAGATATATTCAAAACTTGACATGCTCTTTAATTACACCATGCTCTTTAATTTCACATGTATATCATACCACATTTTATATTTCGTTGTTTCCTTTCCTAAGTTAATGATGTTATGTGCACGGACGTGGTTTCACATGCCCATGTGCATGAACATATAATTTTTCTCTTTTGATTATTGTTTATTCTCTAATTCAATAAGCTTAGGCATGTTTGTTCGTTGAGTATGGCAATAATTACATGATGTTTCCCGAAAGTAGGTATGAGCACATAGTCGAATACGACTTGAATACGTGAGTTGGCCCATGAACACATGGAAAGGTTAACTAAATCTCCGCGATATGACCTAATATGTATTTAAAACAGAAAACAATATCGAATGAATTATCAAACATAGTGTGTGCACTGATGTGGCTCTGTAATTTCTGTTTGAAAAGTGTATTTAATGTGCAAAATGAGAGAGCACGCAAAAAAGCGTATATACCATACTCGCTTTTACGTATACAAATGGCAGGTTCGAAATAATTCGTTTTCTTTACACTCATGATCGCGTTAAACGTTATTTATACACGTTTTCATTCGCAATTTATTGACAGAATCACGACAATTGTCTAATACAATACAGAAAATGCATAGTTGTTTCATTTATCCATAAACATATTGTAACATAACGCACACAAAACGCACATTTGGGGCATTGTTGGATTTATATAATGATCGAAATTTGTACCACATTTCATACAATCTTAAATAGGCAGCCATCTGGATCAACAAATCATTAGCCTCGGGTTATAATTACCGGACACGAATATTTGCTTACCGTATGTGCCAATCTTCGGTCATTTCCGTATGTATTCGTTAGGTGTCCGTTGCAAACGTATATTTAGGTTGCAGACAAGTGACTTAACAAACGGCCAATCAGAATTGTACATGTAGACACGTGACGTTACACAGCCAATCAGAATTGTACACATAACAATTATCAAAGCTTTCGTTGTTTATATCTATATTTATGGACAGTCTTACAAAAACGGCCGAACATACAAGTCGCATTATTGCTGGCTTTCGCGGGATGGGCCCATTGCGGGCTTCGCATGTATCTTGTATTTGACAAACATTTTGGAAACGTTATGTTGTGTTAGAATATATTCAACAGAAATAAATCACGATGAAAACGGAAATGAACTTTGTTTGTTACTGTGTGTTTTCCACGAACGATGCAAAATTACGCTACACAATACAATCTTAAATAGGCAGCCATCTGGATCAACAAATCATTAGCCTCGGGTTATAATTACCGGACACGAATATTTGCTTACCGTATGTGCCAATCTTCGGTCATTTCCGTATGTATTCGTTAGGTGTCCGTTGCAAACGTATATTTAGGTTGCAGACACGTGACTTAACAAACGGCCAATCAGAATTGTACATGTAGACACGTGACGTTACACAGCCAATCAGAATTGTACACATAACAATTATCAAAGCTTTCGTTGTTTATATCTATATTTATGGACAGTCTTACAAAAACGGCCGAACATACAAGTCGCATTATTGCTGGCTTTCGCGGGATGGGCCCATTGCGGGCTTCGCATGTATCTTGTATTTGACAAACATTTTGGAAACGTTATGTTGTGTTAGAATATATTCAACAGAAATAAATCACGATGAAAACGGAAATGAACTTTGTTTGTTACTGTGTGTTTTCCACGAACGATTCAAAATTACGCTACACAATACAATCTTAAATAGGCAGCCATCTGGATCAACAAATCATTAGCCTCGGGTTATAATTACCGGACACGAATATTTGCTTACCGTATATGCCAATCTTCGGTCATTTCCGTATGTATTCGTTAGGTGTCCGTTGCATACGTATATTTAGGTTGCAGACACGTGACTTAACACACGGCCAATCAGAATTGTACATGTAGACACGTGACGTTACACAGCCAATCAGAATTGTACACATAACAATTATCAAAGCTTTCGTTGTTTATATCTATATTTATGGACAGTCTTACAAAAACGGCCGAACATACAAGTCGCATTATTGCTGGCTTTCGCGGGATGGGCCCATTGCGGGCTTCGCATGTATCTTGTATTTGACAAACATTTTGGAAACGTTATGTTGTGTTAGAATATATTCAACAGAAATAAATCACGATGAAAACGGAAATGAACTTTGTTTGTTACTGTGTGTTTTCCACAAACGATACACAATTACGCTACAATATTATGGATTGAATATAACTGAAATAAAATTAACGTTTTCAGACTATTATTTAATCTTTTCCTCAGAATATGCTGTCCTATTTATAGCTGAGCTTCCTCTACCTTAATCAATGATAATCAGCGAAGTATGCCGATTAGAAAAATCGAGCTATCTCAATCGGACTGGCTCGGTCTTTTACATAAGTTGCCATTGTGAAGAATTTTGTCATGGTATGATAACTTAGACGAGCTTCTTCGCAGCATCGTCAAAAAGCGAGAGTTTGCAATTTGTGGATCGTTGAAAGTTAGTAAGCAATTCCAAAGATACATGTTATGATTCGAATATTCGATTATATTACTGTCGTGATTATACTGTTGTGATCCATCGTGACGCCACAAAAGCGTTTCGGCGCAAAGACGCGTCGTGTATCGTTATTGTATTAATTGTCACCGCTTCAGTAGGAGCGGTGAAAACTCCCACTTGCGCGCCTATACGTCAAGTTATGTAAGGTAGTTAATCCGGAAGATTATCGCATAAGAACTGCCATTCTGTTCATCTGTCCGTCCGTCTTCTTGCATTATAGACACTGTTCAATACCTAAAACACATCGCCTAGACAAATGTCATTTTACAGAAGCAATTTTTTTTACCGGAAGAAAATGCACGCAAATTTATGTAAATAAATGAATAAAATGTTAAAACAATGAAACGCATTTCATAGTTGGTAGTTCTAGTATTTCCTCTTATTCCACATCATGATTCGATCATCTGTTTCTTGAGGACTTGATCGATCGGTCCATAGCAATTAATACATGAGTAAGTTTATGAAACTTGATTTAAATCGACCTAAATAGAGAACAACACACTCTCATTTATTATCAGATGTATTGCTTCTAAACGAAAGGTCGGTTCATGATCTCAACATATTATATTGTATTAAACAAGACCATGAGTATAATCGTCGTAATCACAAAGTGAAAATCAATGTACAACATTTCTTTATACAAACACACACATTTTAATGCACAAATGATTATTTTAAAACAGAAATTAGCTCTAAACATTCCAATACGTCCACATAACCACACAGGTTCACATTTTTGTAATGTTCTTGATTTCTTCCATTCCATATATAGGTTTAGATGTAAAGATATTTGAACCAATGACATTAACTTTGAACATGCTTGAAATCAAAGGTTTTCACGGATAATCAAATTTAGTTTGTCATTAAGGCCATGATTATTAATTGTACACTGTTAAACATACATATTTACAGTAATAAGTGTAATTGTGCTCTAATTGAATTAAATATCAGCAATTTCAAGTGCCACCAATCTTCCATAGTATGAAGAAGCGATAAACCGTTGGCTTTATTTTTGATGACCAACATTAAAACATGAAGACATATTGGCAAACGGAAAACATCAACTCAAGCATATATTTTGAACATAACAAATAGACATGATATTATGAATGACATAAAATAGAAACTTTGGATAAATTAAACATGTTAAATTCAACAATAAGCATAAGTGTAAATAATTTTTTTATATATTTTGTATTTTGTTAATTCAGCATGTTTGGGCTAAACAGAACAATGACAACGATAATGAAATCAATCAACAAACAAATACTTATTATTGTGGATACGCTTTTCTGTAGTCGTTGCTTCCATCCCATAAACACACCTAATTTACGAAAGGCAATTTGATTGTGAAAACACTACCGGGTACGTCCATCTTGCAGAGTTATATTCATCTTAAAATCATCTTGCACTAACTGATCTTTCATACAATCAAGACAGAAGCTCCCATTCTTTAGCTGACGATATCCAGGATTGAAACTGTCAAACAGAGACACAATTTTTGTGATAAGGGGATCCCAAATTACTTTCATTGTCCAATGACTTTAATGTCCCGTTGTCGTACTGATAGAGTCCCGGCTATTCAAAATTAAACAATGTCCCGACAGAGTACTGACAGAAAACATGACCCTTCTATATATTTTAATTAGTCTGTTGTTTCAAATCTCGCATATACACACTCACAGAACACTTACAATTGACACGATCAAAAATATATGACTTAAAGCATTTTTTCATAAAAAATAATTGTAATATCTTTCCATTTTGACCTTTTCAGGCATCCTACTGCACCGTACTTAATCTAACACAAAGTGTTTCAACTACAAAAACTATAAGAGTTCTCAGTATGTTTACTTTGTGTATGGTAGCGTTGTCGTGATTGATACTTGGAAATGTGCAATCTAATCATAATTAAGGCATAGCTACAAAGAACAAGACATGCACCTGAAATATCGTTATATACGTAGTGTTAATCAAAACGAATTTGTGTGCGACATTCTTTTCCAGTATGTGCACACTTAGCAATGACAGAAAGCTGTGTGCCTCCATAAATCATCCGAACGGACACGCCTCTTTCGCTTGATTCTTCTGCTGTTGGAACCTCGATATCAATTCTGCCAAGTTTTTTGCAACCGATATCTGTAGTATACATCACTGTCCCTTTCGTAGGTCCAACCTCCGAAGATTCGTAAACATCTAAGCCTACTTCTTTCTGACTCTTGTAGATTGGAGTGTACGTTTGTGCTTCTCGTTCCTCGTTAAGAGACACATGCTCCCCTTTCTTGACATGTACGGAAAACACGTCTTTGCATCGATGCACTTTATTTTCCTCATCATGCCATTTCTTCGACAGGTCGTGTTTTGATTCGTCAAACACTTGATTTGTTGCTATGCCGTACGTAGCTCTGCTGATTCGACTTTTAAAAATCGCGGGATTGTGTCCAAATAAAACAGCTCCTGTTAAAACTGCGCGGAATGGAGATGTTGGAACAACAACTTTGACTTCTGGGTATGTTTCCTGAATCTTAGACCGCACATCTTCTTGAACAATGTCCGATTCAGCAAAACCGCCGACTAAGACAACAATCTTGATGTCGGTTTGCTCTTTAAGTACTTTTAATATTGTAGCATTTATTAAAGCACATGGTGTTTCAAATAATTTTTCACGAACAAAAAGACGAGTTACTTCAAGTCGATCATGTTGACTGTTGTATGTTATCGGGGCATTAGGTTTGAATTCTATTTGCTTGTTAGTAATTCTTTCTCGTACAGATTTTGGAGTAGGTAATTGTATTATCCCCGCTATCGGAATGAGTGTCAGTTTGTTCTTTTCAAAATCTTCCTGCAACTGGTTCAATTCCAACTGCGTTGCTTCATTGAAGAATTGTCGTGCCCTTCCATCTTATACAAAGATTGAACAAATGAACAGTTCAATTCTCTTAATGAACGTTTGTTTAACAAACCAATATACAATCATTAGGTATTTATAACGGTTATTTGTTTTGGGAAATGGATATAATTGTATATCAATAAACTCAAACAACAAACCTTTTAAACTGTCGTACATTGCCTGAAAGAACGCCTGATTCACTTGTTGTCCCCCAACGCGCTCTCCCGATACATTGCACAGTTCTTTCAACCTACCGTCATTTTGGACCTCAACAGCAGACAAATCGCCAGTTCCACCTTGAAATTTAAAATCATTATAAATAATAAATTGCGTACACGAAACTTGTTTTTTTAATTATCATACCAAAAAACTTAACCATTTTGATATAAAGCTGCCTGATATATATTATTTTTCATATCACATAAACAGGAAGTTGACATTTCAGTAAATGCTTGGATGTCATATTACTGGGAATAAACTATAAAGTCATCATTTTTGGTAGAATCAATTTTTTACCAAACAAGCAATTTGATGCCAAGATGTAAAATAAATGAGACTAAGAAAGCGACAGACAAATGAACAATTAAATAAAAGATTTACAAATATTAGGACCAAGCGCGCATGACGCCATTATTAACACGTCAAACGTTAAACAACCAATTCAGTCCCGCCAAAAATGCAGCGTTTTCTTTCATTATTTCTTTTAAAAAGGGACGTAGAGATATACTGAAAATAAAACAAAAAGTTACTGCCCTATCGTTGTAAAATATATCAATCTCGGAACGAATATAAAACGGCTTGGCAACATTCCCTGTTCTTTTATTTTAAGCATAAATTGATGTATTAATTAACGATATGGCAGTAACCTGTTACTTTCTATATATGCGCTCTGTTAAACCGCTCTCTTTTGTGAACAAAATAAGCGAACATGTTGATATGATTATTGACAGTTACGAATATAGTAATAAGGAAACTAGAGAAACAGGATAGTAATTTTTGCTAATGTGTGCTTGAATGATTCCATATATGAAAATAACAAAATATTATTGTAGTTATTCAAGCTGTGGCCACCGCATATTAAAGGTCAATGTTAAGCATTGGTTTTATGAATCTATTAATGACTTGCTTAACTTCGCATTAATGAAGTAGTTTTATGTCTGTTCATGCATACGGGTGTTATCAAATTAATTCACCTCTATGTGCGCAGCATACATTAAAAGATGCAAATTATTAATTATATCCACTTCGTACTGCTTATGAAATTTTTAAATATTTATTCCCTCCAATATCCACAGTCAGGAACTTTGTCCCCGCCATCCCAAGATTGCCCATGTTGATTTGCTGTTCCTGGGGCAGGTTAATGCAGTACACGGCAGCGCACTCGGGCTCCGACGCCAAGAGAAGATGTGTTTCATCTATACCTGCCTTAATAATGTTGTTAACGTTAAGTATAACAAGGATGCGAACAGTCTGGTTATAAATCGTTCTAGACTGATGCGCGTTTATTAAGAAAATGAAATACAGAATGTTTGAACACAATATAATAAGCAAGTAACCGTTTCTGCAGCTGTTCTCATAAACATCTTGGTTTTCTCTGACCACAAAGCAGGAACGGTTACAATCCACAGTGTTTTATCGATAATGCTCTTAGTGAGTTTAGATTTCATTTTGTTCATGAAGTCGTCTTTGAGGGCCTTGATAAACAAATACATAATTGTCAAAAAATCCTCTGGGAATGCGTCAACGCTTTCGGTCTTAGAACCATCAGTGCTTAAGCCCTCCTGGAACAGTAACGTTAGAATTGAACATATATTGCAATGCTTAAATGCTTGAAATGGTAAAATAATCGTTACAATACCTCCATAACAATTTATTTCAATATATATACTTATTTAAGCAAACATGTGTTATTTGGAACAATAAACATTTTATACATCAAAAGTTTGCAAATTTAAATAAAGTTAAACAATACGGTGCCCAAATCATCTCTCTAAAAATGATATTTTGCAAGCATTATACATGTTTACCTTATTCAATGTGTAAAGGTGCATTTTGAACTCTTTAAAAAGTCTGTAATTATGCCTTTCCTCCACTTTTTCTCCATTTGATTGTATGTATGCAAATTGACTTTCGGCATTGCTGCCGAATGCCTCAATGCTTGGAAGTGTCTGACCATCATTGGTGTATTTAAGTAACAGTGATGTGCTGGTCTTGTGAATCTGTAAACAGTTATTGACAATAACCATCGGTTCATTTGGAAATAGTAACAAATGACACAATAAACGTGTCATGTGTAGTATATGAATCGCTAAAAGAATGAACACAATCATCATTTTTGGTTATCAATTGTAATGAATCGGCATGAACGTCGATTCGGAATACCCAGTGTTTTGCAATAACATACCAATTGTGTAACCGTTTGTGCCAAATTGCGATTCAGATTAAAACGAGTAAAAGCTTATAAAATGATGCCGTCTTAATTTTGCTAAGAATACATTTAGCCTCCATGTATGATTGATGCAGGGTGTCGTTTTACTATACCTGCCTTCACAAATTTCAATATTACGTTCTTTTGATGTGTGGTCTGAAATAAGGTGTATCCAAAACAGTAGCAGGATACCTTGCTGACAGTTTTGCCATTTAGACCAATGCTCTACTTAGACATCAATTAATGGTTGGTTATGATATATGAAACAAATTTCTGTATAATGATAGTTGGCATATGGTTTGACAAGGTTGATAGTTGTATTAAAGATAAACTATCCGAACATAGACATCATGCGTTTTGCAAACAAAATATTGATAGAAGGGTTCATACTGCATACCCCAGTTGCAATCTTCCGATACTAGAAAATTCCTATTTTGAAAAAAGTAATTAAATGAGCATTGTGTTGTAGATGATATCTTAACATACAAGTAGCGACAACCAACCTTTTTTAATATCGCTCATGTGGTATCAGTGATGTTCAGAGAATCACTTGTTTAAAATAAAATGATCAGAAAAAAACATGAGTAAGCTAAAACATGAAAGCTTTAATAAGCTTGATGACACGATTCTGTCCGATTCATTACTGATTTATACAGTGTTAAAAGTTTTAATTAAGTAAACAAGTCTCTCTCTGTCTCTCTCTCTGTCTCTCTCTGTCTCCCTCTCTCTCTGTCTGTCAGTATGTCTCTTTCTGTCTCTCTGTCTTTTCCCCCCCTCTCTCTCTCTCTCTCTCTCTCTCTGTCTCGCCTATCTCTGTCTGTCTGTCTGTCTGTCTCCTGTCTGTCTTTCTGTCTGCTTGCCTGTCTGCCTGCCTTCCTGTCTGTCTGTCTGTCTGTCTGTCTGTCTCTCATTTTTATTTATTATAAGATTGTTATTTCAATATTAACATGTCATAAATCAACATGTAAAAGGTCTATACTACTTTTATTTGTTTGCACTCCATTCTCATTAAGAATTAAATTGAACGTATGACTCAATGTCATTACTAAAACAACGGCACGATGAGACCTCGTTAATTGTGGGTGTTTCTTTATCACGAATGTGATTAATTTTTGTAAACAGTACCGCATATAATTAAATATAAAAAAATAATATTGCTTAACTAGTGGTAACACATGAGCATGCCTTCCATATCCGATATTGAATGTTTCGCGTCATTTCTGATGATAACGTGTATAATTTATAATTACCTAAAACGTTGTTTAAATCAGCTGGACATTTTAAGGTTATCTTGCGTCGATAATAAATGAACATGTTGAAGTCGTTTAATAAATGTCAACTCAATTTTGAGAACGATTTTATCGCATCTTCACCGCGACATTGACGGTATAACACCCCATGGAATATACTAGCCTCTATCCCAACTTGTTGAATAAACATGTCGCGTGCACGGACAAATGACGTCATTAATAAACAAACAATGTTTTAATGTTTTTGAAGTTTCCAAACATGCCACGTTTGTTTGTTATTTTTCTTGTTTAGTAAAAATGCGATGGGATCAATAGCATACTAGGATTAGCGTTGAATATAGAGAAGTTCATGTTGCTAGGCTCAAACGCCAAGGCTCGCGCTCCCGGCGTTCTTAGCCTCGCAACATAAACTTCTTTCTGTTCAACGCTTACCCAGTATTCTCTATTTATCTCCTTTTAAACTTAATATACATGGTTGCACTCTTTGGAAAAGATCTTTACGGACTTAATTTTGAAAAAGTCGTAACAAATAGCTGGTGTCCGTCTATTCACATTTAAGTATACATAAATGTTAAAATCCAACAATGTTTGATGACATCCATGAACATTTCAAATGATCACGCACTGCGATTATTGCAGATGTAGTGACACTGCTGATGATAAGTTGCATCAAATCAAAGACTTCATGAAGGTAGGATTTATCTTTGTCTTGATACTGTTGCTAGAGTTTCATTAGGACTATATGATATATAGCTTGGGGATTTAGGTTCATTTATCCGCAAAATCTTGCAAACTTGTAAGCAAGCACCACATTTTCCATGAATGTACCTTAACATGTGCTCTTTCCAAAAAACCCGTTAGCCACCAAAAAAGGCCTTTATTTCCAAAATGGCGGCCGCATAATTGTGTATACAATTTTTATTGAAAATCAAGGTATTTGCACTCGGAGACTTATGAAAACAAACATTATTCAGGTTGCTTTGTTGTTAAGAATGTTTAAAATACATAATTTATTCTTCTTTGACATTTAGATGTGAAATATTGTACATTTGTATCGAAATTGTCGCAATTTGCACAATAATTGTGAACCACATATGTACGTATATATCACAATAAAGTTATAATATAAAGACAATACACACACATGTATGGCGCACAAAAACATCTGTGTTCAAACATGTTGAATAAATAAGTATATATAGCATTTAAAAAGAAAACTATTTTATACATAGGGGTGCGCTTATTATGGATTTATTGGTATCAAATATTGTTGGATAGTACCTTCCAAAAAATAAAAATAACACAATATAAACCACAATCATCACTTTTGTCATAAAGACTAGTTTGAACTTGATTATTAATAATAGTTGATTGTAAATCTAGAGGTGCAACATCATTACTTGAAGACTTATATTTATTGACTCTAAGTTATGTGTGATCAATCTTGTTTACTGACTTTTAATTGAGTTTGAAATACTAGCAGGGTTATCCAGAACTTCTCTCCTTATAATGTATATGAACTTTCTTTATTCACATATATTGTTTAAGGATCGTTGGGTGTTTAACTATGGTATGATTAAACGTATGATCTTATTAAGACATTTACTGGCACTTTATTGTAATTGGTACTGTTTACATACGCCCTACAATCAATGCAGAGTATGAAAACTAATAGTCAGAAGATTGCTTTATATTGAATATGTAACTTGGCTGATAAAATGGCAATCTATATTGCAACTATCTTAGTTTGAGATAAATACATGATGTAAACACTCGTCAATAGACTGTATCAAGATAAATACAGATAAAACCCCAAACACGTGTTGTTGACGTCCTAGCATTTAACCTGTGTATGCATATCAGGTGATTTTACAACATGCGATCATTCATGTGACGAGGTGACCTTAATATAAGATAATTCAAATAGTATCTGTGTTTTAGATATTCAATTTATAGAACGCGGGATGATAAAATCAAGGTGTCATTTTCTATAACATGTGATATTCAGATAAAGGTTGCAAGCTATTAGCCAAGTCAGCATTTAATGTCGTGCATGGATATTCAATCGTTTCATTGATTTGCAGTATACAAATGACACGCTGACCCCAAAATATAAAACCTAGTGAAAAAGTTAAAAATAACGTTACGACTCAATTTTCATAAACTCGCAGTAGGGGTTGTTACGTTACTTTTTAGTCAAGGTCTAGTATCGTGCTATTTGCGAAAACAAAACCATATTTTTCAAAACTAAACATATTTTAATCAATCGATGTAAACAAGAGTTTATTTTAATTTATTGACATTGAATGAAGTGTCCTCAAATGTGTCAATCGCATCTTGTGAGTGATAGGTGACACGCGTGATTCAATCATCACTGGATACTTCTAGGTAGCAATTAGCTGCTGATAATATCAGCTTGATATAAAGAAAACATACCTATGATAGTAGATTCGTGTATTTCAATACATTTCAATAAACATGTGTTGTAACGTTAAGTTGTGTCTTAATTGACTGAAAGGAGGTATGATTTTTGAACTTTCGTAAAAATACTCTACATCAATATAATATGTTTGAGATTTTGTAATATCTTCAATACCGTTTACGTAGTTGTTCACAAACAAATGGAAATAATAACTACAAATGAAAAAGTATACGTACTGAGGTACCAGTAAACCTATTGTAAATACTTGTGAATTAAAGAAATTGAAGAGGTGTGATCACAAAGAAGTCACAGGGGGCCAAAGTACGTTGATAGACTCTGGAAAAGTGACATGCATAACTTAGTGACAAATCTTTAAAAACAGACATAATAATACACACACACTTAGTATTGCTAGTGGGACTTTTCAACATAAAATAAAATACCGTTTTTTATTTCTTATACTTCTCATATTAAGGATACATATGTAACAGTATTCACTGGGTTGAATCTCTAGATGTGTGTTATTTTGTTTTCGATCACTGTGTGCATTGCTATCAATCTTTCACATATTCTCAATGACTTACTTTCACAATATTATTATACGGGACACTTGCAATAATCAAACTCTCACCTATATGACACCCATGGTCGTTAAACGAATGTACTCATAAAAGCTCCAATCATTCAAGAAGAACAAGGCAGAGTTAACAGGTATTTTAGAAATCATCATCCCTTGACCGGTTAGGCAATTTGGGGGGCGGGGAGTGAGAGAAGCCGATAAAGAAATTCTCCTCGAGTCAGGTCTGCTGTGTGCTGCTGAAAGTAATTTATCAATCGAAAGGGATGTCCATTTGTTTCTTCTGACGGCCTCGACGTTGAACCCCCTCTAGCATGCCCTGGGGAACCGGCTTGCGCAGAGAGTCGTGTCTGGTGACGTGTCCAAACCAAGCCAGCTTTTGTCGTATGACGGGCGCCAGTAAGGCCTCCTGTGGACCAACAAGTGTTGCAGTCATGTTCAAGAACGTACTAGTTGGTCTTGTGCTCCCTGAAGGAGATGCGGAGAAGTCTTTGGAGATATTTATGTTCACATGCCAGTATCCTGCGTTTTGTATCCGCGTGAAGGGTCCAGGTGTCGCAGCCGTAGAGTAGGATGAAGACTACGAAGAAATTGTAAAGGCTGTACTTGGTGGGGAAGCTGATGGATCTGATTTTCAACAACCTGCTCATTCTTGCTATCGCTGCGGTCGCCATGGCGATTGTTTTTTGGACCTCAGTGGTACTGGTACCATCCTTGGACAGGGTTGCGCCCAAGTACTTGAAGTTGGCCACTTCTTCTCGCTTCTGGCCGTTCATGGTGATGTCTGCACTGGTGTTCGTCGTGCTCTTAACCATGATCTTCGACTTTTCCGTGCTGATCTCTATCCCGTATGCTCCTGCTCTGCCATAGAGTATGTGGGTGAGATCTTGAAGTTCACTGCTGGTGCCACTCATGGGGTCAATGTCATCAGAGATTCTGGAGTTGAAGATGGATCTTCCAACGGTGCTTGAAGATGGATCTTCCAACGGTGCAGATAGAAGTGTAGTGGTAATAGAGAGTCTCCAGCATTATCTTATCTTCTGAATGTTAAGGTTGAGCAGGACGGGAGAGAGCAGACAACCCCGAACAACGCCCACTGATGTCCTGAAGAAGTTCCTCTTCTGTCCGTTAAGTAACACTGCGGTGCTGGCGTTTTCCCTAGACGTCTTGAATGGCTTGCACCAGACCTTCGTTAATGTTGAATGCACTCATAACATGCCATAGCTCATCATGTCACACGCGGTCGAAAGCTTACTTAAAGTCAATGAAGTTGTGAAAATGGTCGTGTTGATGCTGCAGGTGTTTCTCAATGATGATGCTGAAAATAAAGATCTGTTCCATCGTGCTCCACGCAGCTCTTAATCCGGCCTGCTTTTTGCTAGCAGTTCCTCGGCCTTACGTTTCAATCGATTAAGGATGATGCATAGCATGGGATGACTGATGAGGCTGCTGGTGCGGTTATTCTTAGAACAACTTGAGGTTGCCCTTTTTCAGTAGGGGTTTGACCGGTGACGGGGTCCCCTCCTTGGGCCTCTGCTTTTCCTACCAGATATTTTGGCATAGTACCGTCATTGCTGCTGTCGTTGCATCTCCTCCGTGCTTATTCAGCTCGGAAGGAACGTTGTCCACTACAGGGGATTTTTCTGGCTTAAGACTGCTTCCTCCTTAGACTACGCACTGCCTGGAAATCAGCGGATCCGCAAAACATCGCAACCATGGCATGTTCTGATTAAAAATCTGTGTATGCAGCGTCGTAAGGCAGCTTAGGCACGACGATGCTACTGCCTAGACGGAAATGTGCAGATTATACAAATCATATGCCAAAATACCGCAAGTTGTTCAACAATTAATGAAACTAAGGCAATCGAAGGCGCATAACTGCATGTAACAATATATCATATTTGTCATTTGCTAACATGCACTCATCTTCTTCTAAATGCATATGATAGTAAAACAGGAAACCGTTTCATAACCGCAAGCTCAGTGCTCGTTTTGAATTCGTATCAACACCGACATTCGCAAAGTTTTATTTGAATTTCTAAACAAATGAATTCGCGTTGGATATGCTATTGCTTTTATATAACGGGTTCAGCGTTGCAAATTGCAATTCAGTACAATCTGGCATCTGCACTTTATCAATAGTGTTAAAAGCGTTACATTACAAACTTCTTCAATCATGAATATCGTTTAAAGAAATTCTCTGCATCGCCCTATATTTTTTGCAAAACAAACATTAATTGATAAATATGTTCACACATGCACGCATGCAATTAATAATGTGACCTGCACGCATGCAATTAATAATGTGAACTTTATTTAACTTCACTTCAAAGACGAACAAGTCCTTCTGAGACTGAAACAATGAGTGTGTAATGGGAAAATGCCAATAATCATACCATCAGTGTGTTTATTTACAAGTATGACCATCCTAGATACATCTTGTCTGTGTTCTGTAGCAGTGTTGATTCCTTAAATTGAATGTCATAAACGAAGTCAAAAAATAAAATAAATGATCGTTCATAACCCGATTTTAAATCCAATCGGTTCATGCTTTTGTTTAAAATCCTAACATGATGAGCTAATTGTTTGGATTCAACTCTAGTTTTAGTTTGTTGTTAATGGAACTTTCGTTGATACTTGCATTTACAATCGCTAGAAATAATAAAATATACAAAAATGCATTCAAGTTGATATCCGTTTCAGTAAGTTTTTTAATTTCAAAATAATATATACGAAATTGTATTGTTCTTCATGTAACTAAGCTTTAATTTTAGAAAATGTTGTGAGGAATCAAAGTTCATAGTTCTAAGGTTTGAAGTCATTTTTGTCACACATATATATAACTCTAAGCTCTACAAGCGTTAATTGTCACATATACTAATACTCCTGTCTAAAATACCCAAATAAGTCTAGGAAAAGATAAACCCAACTTGGACATCAAAACTGAGACCGGAAACGGCTGCCATTTTGAAAAAAAATCGAAGCCATCTTTTATCTTCGGGTGGCTCAAAGGTTTTATTAAAAACGCACATCAAACTTAGTTTTTATACCAAATTGTAGTTTTCCTTACTGATTTTCTAAGTTATTTTGCATACTTATGTAAGCTGCCCAACTTGTTCACATAAACTGAGACCAGAAATGGCGGCCATCTTGTAACTGGACGCCATCTTGAATTTTGACTTACTAAATGATTTTATCAAAAGTGTGTATCAAACTTATTGTTTATACCAAATGCCATGCTAAATTGAAGATTTGCACAATTTTTACGCACAGTTGCTTAAGATATACCCAACATGGCTATCTTGGCCATGAAAATGGCCGTCATTTTGAATTTTTGAGTGGCTAACGATTTCTATCAAAAGTGCATATCAAACTGAGAGTTCATGCAAAATTTCATGCTTGCTTACAGATTTGCAAGATTTTTATGCTAATTCTCCTACCTAATATTGTTGAGATGTTATATGTCTATCAATATTGATTCGCAAAGTTGATGAGTAAACCTATAAGTTATTGCATGCATTCTTATTTAGTCATGATAGTTAAAGTGTACACACACTTCGTCAAATATACAACATTGTTTATTTCTCATGTTTTCCTGTAACTGTTTCGATTATGTTCATTTGTTTATTTTTTCAATATTCCTTTCAACTGTGTGTATGTGCAAATGTGTTAAACGTTATAATTACTTATATGTTTAAATGCATTGAAACTGAACTGTATGTATGTTATGTTAGCATTTTTGTCGCTTTTAAACCTCTGCAGAACGTGTGCTCTAATGCTTTCATTCTATGATATTCAGTATTGTGTAGACGATTGAAAGTAGTGATGCTCTAATGAATTTTTTTCTCATTAAATTTGCAATTATTATACGTTGATTTGTGTATAAGAATAGCTCTAATCGATACATAAGCAGTTGTTGTATGCATCTATTGACCTCGTGGTTTTTACGTTTTTACTGGTACCTATGCCTTACAACAGCATGCATCTGATGAGAACAGCTAACGATCTTGGAGAAATAACAAAGTATTTGAAGTTACTTGGGGTGTGCCAGGTCCCCAGTTAGTGTTGAATTCCACGCCTTCCTTCGCTTTGAACGCGCCCCTCCATTGCCAGGCATACCCCGAGTGTGTAGAACCCACATCAATGGCCACCACTAGATCGGGGTCCTGTATGATTTTCTTAAACGACACAAAACCAAGTATAACGACATAACCGATATTATTAATTTCATGTAGATTTTGCTTTGCCATTTCATCGATAACGCTGTTGTTAAAGTGATATTATGGGCATTTTTCACTGTTGAATTGAGCTGAAAAGAATTAACAAGTCAAAGGAGTTAGTTACAATGTGGTTACTGACCAATTATCTGCAACTCATCTTGCTACCAGTTGTTTATAAAAATATATTTTACATTCGATATTTTACGTGACTGGTGAGTCCTGTAAGCCGAAATGATCCGTAAAACAAAATTGTGTCTTTGTGCCGTATGAACGAATCTGCACTTAAACTAAATTAAGTATCACATCGCACATGCATGACCAGTTGTCAAACGAAAGTACGGTTGCTATTCAAATGCATTATTTTTTCTCTTTCCAGGATATTGTTTTAGTATGTCAATGCTGCATTTACAAATATAAGTGTATATGAAGTGAAAACACCAAAAATAAACAACGGTTGCGATAGACACCTATAAACTGTTTGATGCCCATAACATCACTTTAATACGAAAAAACAAAGACAAAACTATATTTATATGAAATACCGTACAGTTTTATTTGCATGTGTAAGCAACAAAACGTGCTTTGAAAATCTTAAGAAATGAAGACAATTCATTTGTTTTAAAGAACTTTAATTTGGAATTATCACAGTTTTTGAACGTACATGTTCGAGTCAAAGTTCGCGAATCTGCATACTGGTTAGATATTTAAACTAGTTTGTGTACATGTTTGTTTCAGATTATCTAATTGACATATTCGTCATAAAAAATAATGACACGAAAGTTAACAAAAATTAAATGGTAACGAGCATTAATTAAAGTAACACATTAAAAGTCGTTTCTATATTACCATTTCGAATTGTTTTAAAAGATGTTTGATTTGTGTAAATAATAATGAAACGATAAGCGTCGTAATTAATTGTTGGAATTGAAAATTTAAGAAGTAATAAGCTTTCGATCTTATGTAAATAATGATGGAATAAATTAATTGAATTTCCTTTATATTTGAACTTAGTCAAGTACAATTTGAAAATATGAAGTATTTATTAAGGGATGGACGAAGAATCATTATAAACTGTCATCGACCTATCACTTGTTCCTGTAATGGTACAATTTGTATGTTGTTTATATGTATGCAAAACATCTTCAAACATAACCATCGTCAAGATTCACAATTGAAATCTTACTAAACACTTATTGTAACTATCTCTGCCGTGCATAAAATCAATTGTGATGTGAAAATTAAGACTACATCAGAATCTGTATTCAACTTGTATACCATGTGAGATGTTTACATAATTTAAATAACGTTAACGTAAACTATTACTTACGCGCTCAGCCATTTCTTCTTTATCTGGTTTCTTAAATTGTTTCTAACGGTAGGGGCAACTTATACATGTCCTTTATATGCACACGAAATTGTTTAAGATAGACGTAATATCCACGTGAGGTATTGATAATACAATAATACGAACAGACCATCAGATAGATAAAAATAAGAACAACAAATTGTTGAAAGAAATACAGTGAAGCCTGTCTTAACCGAGCGGTGTCAGGACCAGGCCGATTGTCCGATTTTCAGATTGATCGGTTCATCGAGGTTTTGGCAAAATGCAATATTCTTTCAATATGAAAAGCCAGTTTTGCGATAAATACTAACAGATCAATGTTTGAACAGTAACAGCGACTGTACTTTAAATAGGAGCGGAACACATTAATGAAGTGGTGATTGATAGAGCCCGGTATCTAAATGATGTACCCGTAGGAAAGTCGGGTGCGCTCATTAGTATGCCCCTCGTACCCGGAATGGCCGTACCTACTAAGGGCGGGTATTAGGTCCGGTTCGGCGATCTGTTGAGGCTGTGCGAAAAAGAAGCGATACAGGGATTTAAATAGATGAGTTCAGGTGTGGCAATTGTGTAAACATAAAGCTTAATGATAGATAGAGTAATGAACGCAATACAGTTTAAACGTCCATAACCTATCAAACAGGTGTATAATGCAAACGGAATCTTATCACTCCGTAATCAATTGATATTAAATTGAGTGCAAACAGCGATAGTGAGCAAACTATAGAAAACTATAGCAAACATATACACCCAAAACATAGATATTAAAAGTCCTTAAAGGGACATATTGACGGAACTTACAAAATTTATTTTAAAACCCAGATGCAATTTAAATTATCATCAAGTATTCAACGCATAATAGCTTTTCACATAGGTCTTATTTGTGTGCATGTTTAACTGAGTACTTTGTATTCAAATTAAGATAATATCGAGCAAGATCGATTGGCAGTGTATTGGAAATTCGCAATTAAAACAAATCGAGCCAAAATCGAATACCCAGCTGTGCATTTAGGTAAACAAGCAAATTCGTTGAATTGATATCCCCCGCCAATATGCTTCTGGACGAAAAAGTGTTATATTGGACACTCTAAAAAGCATTTTTTCAAGATACAAAGGGCCATAACTCCTTTATTACCCAATGATGTACACTGCCATTTGTCGTGCATCATCCTCTTATCCATATATATACTCATACCAAGTTTCAATAAAATCCGCCAAAGCACTTCCAAGATATGGCTCCGGACACAAAAAAGCATTTTTTCCAAGGTACAAAGGGCCATAACTCTGTTATTATTAGATTGTGTACAATGCCATTAGGCGTGCATCATCTTATAAATATATATACTCATACCAAGTTTCATTGAAATCCGCCAAAGCACTTCCAAGATATGGCTCAGGACACAAAAGTGTCGGACGGACGGACGAAAGGACGGAAAGACGGACGGACGGACGGAAGGACGGACAACGCCAAAACAATATCCCTCCGCCTATGGCGGGGGATATCAAACAATAGGGTCTATTTGGACAAGATCGGATACCCAGACACAATCCTAGACAATGACATCGACACCATCATCAACAACATCAAGGCTATCCTGCTGTTATCGGCCGAAGTACTTCTTAGAAGAGAGGGAAGGAAGAGCAAGCCATGTGTGGATACCGAGTTCATAGACCTCTGTGACAAAAGAAGAGAGCTGAGGATCGCGAAGTGCACCAGCGATGACAGAATACCAGAAAGCGAAGTTAGTGCAAAGTTGAAAAAGGCCACGGAGGAGTGGATTGATGCGCAATGTACCAGTATTGACTAAAAGATAACCACTCAGAGATACTCACGACGACCTGTCAGTCCAATGCAAGTTTTATAACAAACAAAGAGATATCCGAAGGCAGCAGTAAGAAGGCCTACAGCACCATCAATACAGACGCTGACGGGAACCTCCTGAACGAGAGTGCCGTAGTCCTGGCTAGATGGACTGAATACTGCAGCGAAGATATAACAACTCGCTTTGACTAGAACCCAGTTTCCTTCAAAAAGATCCTAGACCAGAAGGGGACGACGAAAGTCCGTCCATATTAATTGCAGATATGGGGACGTCAGTGCGCAATCTGAAGGCAGGAAAATTTCCGGGAGTGGACAACGTCCCTTACCGGCAGATAAAGCACGGAGGAGAGGCAATGCCTGAAGCAATTACGGAAATGTGACGAAAAACAGATTTGGTAGGAGAAGAAGTGGCCCAAGAAGTAAAAACTGTCTCTGGTCATTCCCCGAAAATGGGCAATCGCAAGCTGTACGAGAATAATCGCACCAGTCATCCCAGCAAAATCATGGTACGCATCATACTCAATCAATTGAAAAGTAAGGCCAAGAGACTGCTGGCGGAAGAGCATGCTGGATTCAGTGCTGGGTGGAGCATAGTAGAATAGATCTATAACTGCAGAGTCATCATTAAGAAACATCTGCACCACCAACGTTAGCTCTTCCACATCTTCCTTCAACGACTTTAAACAAGGGTTCGACCGCGTGTGACATGATAGCCATATCATGTTGTAAGCAGATTCGCATTGACTAAGGTCTGGTGCATCCAAGAACTCTACGAAAACGCCAGCAGCTGAGAAATGGCCTTAATTGACTAAAGGGGGACTACTTTAGGATATCAATCGGCGTCCGTCAAGGATGTCTACTATTCGACGATTTGTTTTCAAAAATATGCTTGGGAAGATAATGCTGGAGACCCTCGAAAACAAACACATCTATATTTCCATTTGTGCAAGACCATCTAAAACCTGAGATTCGCTGAATAAATTGACCTCAAGACCGAACCATCAGTCGAGGAAAGAGCAGGAGCATACGGGATGGAGATTAGCACGGAGAAGTCGATGATATGTTCAACAGCATGATGTAGTGAATATTTAGCCAATGACGCATATCTAGCCGGGAACTAGGTTTTCAGACTGCATCGATCCCATGCCAATGATCCAGCTTTGAGTTTGGTATTAAAAAATAAAAAATATTGAGCTCAAATTCAAAACCCAGTTGGGAACTGGATTTTCAAACTTGTGAACAAATAAATCGATCCATACTCAACTTAACATGTTGATTCACACACAAACGAATGTCGAACAATGCCGAATCTCCAGCTTTGAAATAGAAAATACATTCTTGATACCGGCGGAATGGATAAACGTTTATCCGATAAGGCTTACAAAATGAAAATACTTTGTTACCGTGCCAAACCGGATTGAATTTGTCCTTCTTTACCCTTCCTATTGTCTTGAATTTTATTTATCCGCTTTCCTTATTAATCGATGTTTAAAATGAGTTTCATTGAATATTTAACATAAATAATTGTATTATATGGAAATTTTGTTAAAGCTAACTTGAATTGCCTTTAAAAAATATTTTTATCAGTATCTTCACATATTGACTTAGCATTTTCTGTCTTAAAAATGCGATTGTGTCATGCTTACGTCATGAACTGAGTTGGTAGTTCGGCCATTTAACAAACTAGGATGTGAGTTGAATTGAAATGTAATTAGCACACAAATGTCTACTGTTTTGTTGTACATACTGATTTATTGAAAACCATATGCAAAAACATGGTAATGAGTACTTGCCTTAAATCAAACCGCTAAGAATTATTTGAGATTATATTTTAATTTATAAAATTTACTTACATTGTAGAGTACAATGCATTAATGTGCGGCGATTATCATTGACACATTAAAGTAATTTTGTTCATCTAGGTTTTAGTGTATTTAAGAAAATTTATATTATAGCCAGTATAGATGATCTAACTTAACAAACAGAACAGATCAAACATGATGAACAAAAAATAAGTTCGGAAAAGTGGTACCTGAAACACACGATCTAGGGTTAAAGATTATTTTAAACCGTTTCTTTGTTTAATGACTTACAGACAGGTTATCCACAATAAATATCGCAAGTGAATCGAATGCTTATGAAAAGTAACCTATTATAGAGCTTGTCTACAACTACTAAATGAATACATTCATGTTCCTACAATCAACGCATTATGAAAGCAGAAATCTTTATTAAAATAGACCCGACAGTCACAGCGTTTTGTCATCTAGGAAAGCTCGGTTGTTTTTTTATTATATAAAGCTACGGTTGTCATTTTCGACGCTTATGAATAATCCTTACCTTATAAACTTTCATATCATGTTGCCTTGAGATTGGGAAATTTCTCAGAGAATCCCTATATTTAGTCACTGCTGTGCGTATACAGAGAATGAAAGGGGACTAACATCAAGCTGGGAATTTGATATTCGCGGAAAACTAGTAACTGACAGTGAAAAACCAGCCAACCGCCCGTTCGCGAATCAGCATAGCGTATTTAAACCAAGCCTTTCGTTGTATGCCCAGCTGAGTATTGGGTATACGACAAAGGGGGTAATCACGTGATTATCAAGATGGCGACGTCCATGCCGAGGCCGGTATTTTTCGCCGTTTAATACCATTTAATAACTTGTATTATTATTTAAATTCCATCCACTTTCCAGCCATATTAGCAAGAAAGTAACTGGCGTTTATTTCATCGTTATATTCGCTCTATATCTCGACTTTACTCGGTGCGAAATTTCTTAGCGGGGTGACTTAATTAGGGCTCCACTAAGAAAATTTGCGGGGAATAAATTCGAGATACAAAGCGAATTTAAAAACGAAATAAACGCTAATCACTTTGTTACTGATATGGCCGGAAAGTGAGCGTCGTTTAAAAATTAAACAAGAGTAATAAAGGGTATAAAACGGCGAAAAATAACTGTCTCGGCGTGAACGTCGCCATCTTGACTATTACGTGATTACCCCCTCTGTACGACATAACCGCACAGCACTGTTAGCCTCGTATAATTGGTATTGAGCTCTCAAAATAAAGCGAATATCGTCCATGCATGGCTACCGAGCTGGCTATGGGTACATAAATAGAACATAGGGAATATCAAGACAGACTTCAATAGTCTCCGTATTTGGTATTGAACATGTATCGAATAGAAAACCATGCTTGAATATCCGGTTGGTGTTATTAATTTTTCGAGGAAAAGATTGTAAAACTATTGAAAATATAGAAACAAATCAATACGTGACTGCTCCACTATTCCGATATTTATGCTTGGGCGCACACTTAAAGTGATTAAGAGTGGCGTCGGAAATCGGCAATTTGGCATTAACAACCGCAGTGCTATGTTCTATGTTCCTCGTCTTGACAGCCCTTTTGGGCTAACCGTGCTACACACGTCGTTTTGAGTAGTTGTCCCAGCACTATCACTGTTCAATAATTTTCTCAAACATATGGTAGTCTTAGCACGCGCGGTTGCAGCTCTTTTCGAGACCGAGTTATTAATTTCGAAAAATTTGTAGCGTTCGTTATGTAGAGAAAACCAAAGTTTTCGACATTGAAAATCTATACGCCCTAACCTCAACCACTCAGCTTTAGACAGTTTACTTTTATTGTTAAGGAATGTACAGTCAATAAGAACACTTACTTTTATTTCGGCCGGGGACGTTTCCCAGAAATAAGGGGATACCTGATCAATTTCTTTTTGGATAACAGTCAGGATAGGGTCACGAATCGACGTGAGACCGGGGCACTCTAGAGCCATGTGGTTGAGAGTCTCTGGTGCTTTACAGCATACTTGACAAATATTACTGACTTTGCTTCCAATGAATCTGGAACGGGTGGTTTGTAGTAAGTATGTCCCTGACATGAACTTCAACTTCATAGCCTGCCTATTTGCGTCATAAGATGAAGATGTTGATTGTAGGAGTGAATGAGGTTTTCCAGGTTTAACTACGCTAAGATTTAAGTTTTTGAGTGATGACATATATTTTGATTTATCAATTGCATCATCGTACCAAGACTGGTCTTATTTGTTATTCACTTTTCATTTCTTCCAGTGTTTCTTTTTCATATGTGTTGTAAGTAGGTAATCTGGGTCACCTAAGTCGTACTGTCAGAATAATTCTCTTACAGAGACAAACCAATTAGCACTTTTATGCCCTTTAACTGTTAATTGCCGACATGCCAGGCGCCTTTCAACTGAGTTCTCGTGTTGTAAACATACGTTATTGTAGAGAATAAGAGCCCCCTTGTGAATTTGTATTGGTACTGGTAACAGTCCACTAAGTGCGTACATTGCAATATCTAAAGTATTAGGTGGCAATAGAAAAAAGTGTTTTAAGATTCTTTATGACATAGTTCTAGTTTGTCTAGGGAGGATTACTTCAAGTCCGTATAACAAGATTGGTATCACAAAGACTTTCATAATGTGTAGCATAGTTGGCCACATGCGCCATGGAAGCCTGTAGGCATAAAACTATACAAATATCTCCTCGATTTCTAGATGTTGTTATCTACATTTTTTCTGCACTTGACCTGATGGTACCCGATCTTTTTAATCCTAGATGTGTGCTTACTTTACTGTTTGTAATTTGTTTACCATATATTTCAAAGTTGTCTGTATTTGGAGATTTACTGTCACTTGGAAGAATCTTAAGAGCCTCGGTCTTTGTTAGCTGTAAAATATAGCGCTTACAGTTTGCGAAATCTTCGGCCATACTTATTAAAACTTTTGTTTCTTGACTATTGGTTGAATTTATTGTTATGTCGTCGACGCAGGCACTTGCGTTACATTTGATATCACCTATGGTACACCCATGATCTGTTGATTCTAGCCTCTTCAGAAGAGGGTTTACATAAATTTTGTAGAGTTTGGTGCTCAAGATCCCACCTTGACGTACCCATTGTAGGACTGGGAACGGTTCCGAACGTGAATCTGCCCATTTTACTACACTTTGAGCGTTGGTATGAATGCTGTTTATTTCGACCAATGCCTGTCCTTTACTCCTGAGTGGTATACACGCCCCAGAAGATGCTGGTGGTCTACTACATCGAAGGCAGCTTAAGCGTCGAGAAAGACCATATCAACAGGAATCCCTATGTCTTTGCACTCTCTCGCAACCTCTTCAACGATTAAGGTTGCGTGTAGAGGTGATGTATTGGATGTGAATCCACGTTGATACTCACTTTGATTCTGCTCTAGGGTAGACACCAGTCTGGCTTTAAGAATAGTCTCTAATAGTTTTTCAATTACGGGTAGTACTGTAATACCACGGACGTTTCCTACTTCAGTTATAGATCCTTTATTTTTAAATAAAATACCTATTTTAAGACTTTCATTTAAGGATTGCACTATAAAGTGTTTGTCCGCCGTTTCTGACACGTTCAATTGTTATTCCATAATAATCTGGAGCTTTCCCTTTGTTCAAATGAGAAAATGCTTTTTCAAGATCTTCAGGTGTGATTGATGGTACTTTGTTATCGAAAACTAGATCACCGATGTGTCTGTACTCTTCGGTCACTTGTTTATGGTATTCACTGTCAAAGTTAGTATTGGTGGTGAGTTGTGCAGTTTATGAAAATGTTTCTTAAATCCTATTGTCACTGAATCTGAACCATTAAAGTGTTCGTCGTCCACATATAAGTCTTCAATAATACACTGTTTATTCTTTCTCTTCTTATTAATCAGTTTGTGAAATAATTTTGAATCTCTTGTTCTTGCGTTTATAATGTTCTCTTTATCCTGAGCTGATCTCCTTGCTTGTTCACACCGATATGAGCAGTACTAGAATAATACAAAAATGCGGAATGTAATTGCACTTAAAATGAGCGATATTTTTTCAGAAAATATGTCAAGACAAACTATTACGCAGCAGCCATTTGATCATTATGCGCCCTAAATATTCATAACATAACATAAAGCGATCGTGTGAAAGGTATCTATTTAAAGTGATATTATGGGCATTTTTTCACTGTTGAATTGAGCTGAAAAGAATAAATAAGTCAAAAGAATTAGTTAACATGTGGTAACTGGCCAATTATCTACGACTCATTTTGCTACCAGTTGTTTATAAAGAATATATATTATTTTCGATATTTTACGTGACTCACCCAGTCCTCTAAGGCGAAATAATCCGTAAAACAAAATTGTGTCTTTGTGTCGTATGAACGAATCTGCATGAAAACTACATTTAGACTCACATCGTACATCGAATCATTTCTTTCGCCAGTTGTCAAAACGAAAGTGCGGTTGATATTCAAATGGATTAGTTTTCTCTTTCCGGGATATTGTTTTAGTTGGTTGATGCTGCATTAAAAAATATGAGTGTATATGTATATGAAGTAAAAACACCACAGATAAACAGCGGTTGCGATAGACACCTATATACTGTTAGATGCCCATAATATCACTTTAAGTTTGGTCATTACAAATGGCTAACACCGGCGATAACGTGAAAATAACGCCGCAATTTTGATTTGTGTTTGTGCTCTACCCTGATATGTTGTAAAATATTGTAAATAGAAAAGGGCTTATATCTTAAAACCAGCACTTAGTCTAGACAGACGGTCGGGACTTTTATTGCATGTTAAAAGCATACCCAACGCTTTTATTATGACCTCTGGGTCTTAACCCAATTAAAGATGAAGAGAAAATCTTGCAAATACAGTGGAAGTGGCTCCGTTGAACGATACATTTAGGTTCCTAAGGTGTCTGATATATGTCATGAAGGATTAATTGGGCGACAAGTCGCCACGCAAAAACTCACATCAACAGTTTGACAATGCAAAGGCCCAAACTCGTAAAAAACTTGTGAATTGACACGTTTTGCTTGGTCCTCGCTTTGACTGAGATCAGTTACCAAAAGTGATCTTATGTCGTAAAGGAAACAATACAACTAACGAGCTAATGCAGTATATTGCTGAGAGATTGAAAAGTTTTGTAGTTAAGCATTTACAAATCATGCAGAGCTCGATATATCAGAACGTAGAACAACATCATTGATATCATAATTTCGGAACTAAAGTTTCAAAATACAAGTGCGGTCGAAAAAGATCCTCTAAGAAAAGTAACGGATCCTTTGCTGTTATTACATGACTGCTCTCGTTGTTTCTTCTATCTCTAGATTTTACAAGAGAATAAAACAAAATGCTCCCATTTTTAGTTGTTTAATGAAATCCGTTCTATACATTCAATATTACAAAACCGTTTTTGTGCAAATTGATGGGAACAGCGGTCTGCTGGTAGCAAGCTGGTTTAGGAATCGGAGCAGTGGATTTTTCTGTAGAAAATTTATCCCACGCTTGATCCTATCCACCCAGGTGTATAAATGGGTACTTGTGAGGGAAATAAGCAGTTGCGCAGTGGCTGCAAAATGCGCCGAGTGTGAACGAGTGGCTTATTTCACAATGGCCATGGGTTAATGTGATAGACGGCTGAAGATGTCACAAAGTATCAATATCAGACTATAAACCTGACCTTTAATCTTTAACTTTCGTTTAATAGCAATATTCTACGAGTTGTGCATTAACAACAATAACGATCGAAGAGGACTAAAATAATAGCCAAATACACATATCTACCATACATACTTATACAACAGAAACCATAGCTAAAGTTTTAATACCCAATATCCATCTGAGCTAGGTACTTGACATTTGCTCATTGTTCTTGACTACTCAGTTCCCAGATGGGTGTTAGATCTGTGATCACACTTATTTTTCGTTTGACTACCCAATAGCCAGCTATGTATTTGACCTTTGCTCGATATTTGCTAATTGTTTAAGAGACAATATAAAGCTAGGTATTCGACTTTGGATTTATATTCACGATAGTTTGAATGCCCAATATACAGCTGATTATTTTTGTTTTCAAAATTTTTAATACATAGTAACCGACTGGTTATTCGACCTTGGCTCGATATTCACTATATTTTTATTACCTAATATCCTTCTTAGTATTTGACATTGACTGAATATTTGCTTAAGTTTGATTACCCAATTTCACGCTCAGTATTGGGCATAAGCCCGATATTCGCTATAGTTTACGAAATATCCAGTTGTATTTTTCACATTTGTTCGACATAAGATTCCCAAAATCATGAACACATTTATAGCTTACGGACCTTTATTTTACACATTGTACCCTTTTATATGGATTATATGTTGCACTATTTTCATTCGTATAAGTTTACAAAATACATTATTCTTAATTGTCAATACCACTACAAAATCAAGATGGTAAAACTAGTATATACACTTTTCAAAGGAGAAGAATACGGGAGGCGGAAAACTACAACGGGCGAGGTATGGTATGGTATTGCGCAAGGGGGGGGGGTTAGAGGGTTAGGGTTAGGGTTAGTGTTAGGGGTCGGGTAAGGGTTTGGGTTAGCCTAAACCCAACCCTAACCCTAACCCGACCCCTAACCCTAACCCTTACCCTAACCCTTTTTGGGGGTTATCACCCCTGACCATGCCTCGCCCGTTGTAGTTTTCCGCCTCCCGAAGTATGCAGAAGCTATCAATAACTAGAGATGGTTCGTGCATTGTTCTTGTGTTTTCATGCAGAATCAACATGAAATCTATTTAAAGGATGTCCTAAATAGCGAAAGTGGATTAAAGTAAATATATTTTCTGAGTATGCATATCTCACGTCTGTTACTTCACATTTCCATACGTTTTATGATTGATCACATTATGTAGCAGGTACTCATGGTTTTCAGTGTTGGTCAATTATTTTACACATATACTAAGGACACAATTGAATAATAAAAAGCTCAGCACATTTTGAAAGTATAACGAGGTTTCTTTATTACAGGTATACAAGCATAAAATAGTTAGTGGACACAATTTCAGTAAAAAGCAACGGCAAGACTTGTTATCTACTGTAATTTTATTTTGGTATTTTTTATTTCAACACACACGAGCACAAACACACGCAGGCATGCGCGCGCGCACACAAACAAACACACAGCAGCACCGAAAAGCAAAGACGAAATCGTTTATATTATTACTGTAAAGTCATGTTAATCAAAATGGAACTAATAAAAAGAAAATTCTTAAAATATTTTCAAGCGTTATATAACATTATAGTTTGTTCAACGGTGGAGCTGAATGCACCATTCTGCACGTTGAAGCCTCTTCTTAATCCACCTTGATTGAGCTGAAGAACTCGGCTTCCCCCTTCATACTTTTTTCGTAGACGTTCAGAGCCTCTTCCTTTGTAATGATGCCGAGGTCAAAGGCGGCATTAATGAGCTTCTCGTATTCTACAGCGCTTGAATCGGGATTGAAGTTTTCCTTTACCCACCTTGTGTACACTCCAAAATCGGCCTGATATAATAATAATAATAATAATAATAATAATAATAATAATGATAATAATAATAATAATAATAATAATAATAATAATAATAATAATAATAATAATAATAATAATAATAATAATAATAATAAAATAATAATAATAATAATAATAATAATGATAATAATTATAAAAATAATAACTAACAAAAGAAACTAATAATAACTGAAAATTAAATAAGTGGAGAACCACTAGTCGATGTACATAAGCTGTTAACTAACAAATCTCCGTTTTGTCATTAAAAAATAAAATAAAGTTATTTTTCTATATTGGTCTTCATAAATCATGTAACCACTTAAACGTGGCCTATTTTATCGAAGAGTCATGATCAACGCTACAGGACGTGTTGTTTAAGAGATTTGTATTGCTATATTTGAACACTATAAATGTGACCACTGAGACGTGGACATTTATTTACCTGTGGGGCATGAATTGTAAAGGACCTTTAGAGGATGCTGCATTCCGAATATGAAAGCCATGCAGTCTCACACATGTTTTCTTTTACTTTTCCCACTGAAAGTATTTCTTTAACTTGTGACCCCCTAGGTAACGCCAGTTAAGCTACAGGAAAATAATTTTTACATACTGTGTTTAGGATCTCGTGTTTGAAATCCTTGTGCTACGCGGTTTCAGACATAAAGATTAAAAAAAAGATTTTCCCAGGATAAGTCTATGTAAATCTGGTGAACCCCGGAGCAAGGCCGCTTTTGACACTAGGTCGTCACTTGAAGACACTTTCTAGAGTACATGTAGATGAATATATACATCAAAAGTCTTTGGGCTTTGTGGTTTTATACCAGAATACATTTAACCTATTTTCCATGTACAACTAGTGACCCCTCGAAGGATCAGTTTTGATCCCAGTAGCGTTATTTGAACAAACGAAAAAGAACCTCCAGATGCTTCGTTACAAATATGGAGACAGCGGGCTTTGAGGTTGATGGACAAGAATATTCTTCAAAGTTTTCCATATGTTAGTAAATGTAAATCTGGTCATACCCGGGCTTGTGTCCGAACTGACATCATAGGCGGACTTTGAATAGATGTTATAACTGACCGTAAGATAATGAAACATACCAAAAATGGAATGTGTTGGCTTACCCTCTTTCCCTTTAAGAAAGAAACCATATGGTTGTTTGTAGTATGAACAGATGATTTCCACGTTTACTGATGAAGGGCGCTGTCCGTAATATATTATAAAAATGTTGTTATGACTTGACCGTGACTTGATTTGAATGTGAATTTTGATCATAATTGTGCATGTTAGTTTTAAAATAAAATAGCAGGCCGTGTTTGGTTTTCTCTAAATTGTTTAACACGAAAGATTTCTCACCACTTTTGCTTTGATTTTCTCTCCAATCCACGGCCACAGCTTCGCACATGGAATAATAGCAACTATGAAATAGATGGACTTCTTATGGGTCGCAACGTCTTGTTCGTGATTCACGTACTCAGTGCATTCTGGACCCAATTCTATTCCAGAGGGGTCTTTGATGTGCCACTTGGCGAACAGACCCTGATAGTATCTGTGTGTACGAGGCATAACAAAATAATATTACACAAACTATTGGCTCGTTTGCTACTGATCTATATTTGCAATATGGTAATTTAATGAGAAATATTTCATAAATGAAGTTGTTTTTGAAATATATAATCACTTGTTAAAGCTACCATTTTCGTTCCGGGGTTATGGCATTCATCTTAAAAGGTAAATATTGATTGATTATATTCCTAGACAAGCAGTTCAAATATTATAATTCTCAATATGCCGTCAAATGATAATTAACGCTGTAATCAACTTAAAAATGTTTACCTCTTTGATTTACAAGGTTGACTGTTACTTTGTTTACCCATTCCCCATGTACCCAAGTGTTCTGTTTTATTGAATGTTGTTAATCAGCAAATACGCACGCTTATCAGGAATAATGATTAACCCATTCATGCCTAGTGGACTCTCCCATCCTTCAGAATTGGATCAATTTATTTCTAAAATTAGGGATGTCTATTATATTTATTTGCATAGTTTGATTATTTCTTACAGAAAATCCTGTAAGCAAACAGCGCACATCATGATGAGACGCCGCATCATGCGGCGTCTCATCTGAGTCTACGCTGTTTTCCAAGGCCTTTTTTCTAGACGCTAGGCATAAATGGGTTAACAAACGAGTTATGTAAAATATAATTTCAAATACATATTTTGAATATATTCCAATCAAATTATAACTATTTACGCTGTAAAATCCTCCGCTTTCTTGATTAGCAACTGCTTAACACTGACATCGTCAGCCCTTTGGGCTGCCAGATCGAAGCTGGTTTTGGCCTTGAAGGTAAATATGCAGTCCTGGATCATGTAGTAGCCTATGTGATGGAAAAGTAAAAAAGTATGTATTCAGACATAAGATATAGTACTAGATGTTGACGACCGGTCAAATAACATTACATATATTAACAAGATAGATGTATTGAAGATTTAAGATAATAAGATATCGACAAAGTCAACACGTTTATGCGCGTTCGTGTATAACATATACTTGAGTTTGTGAGAGCCTCCTTCAAAGCAGTTTCTCAAGACATATAACCAATGGCATTTTCTAACATTAATAATGCCCTACTAAGAATTTGACTGATTTGTCTACATTAGTATATGTCAGCATTATGTTAAATAATCATGTATGTGTGCGTTACAGTGTGTGTGTGTGTGTGTGTGTGTGTGTGTGTGTGCGTGTGTACCTGAGTGCGTACGTTCGTATGGGTGTGCGTGCGTTTATGTGAGCATAGGTATCGTCTAATTAGTTTTACGAAGGTATGACAAGCACAAGATTACACATATACACGTTACCAAATCCCTCTGGATCTAAGGACTTTTTCACCATTCCTTGTACAAAGCCGGAATTTAGTGCCTTGGTGCGATAATGCTCTGTCGCTGACCACAAGAAATCTGAGAGCGTCTCGGCGCCAGGCACGGGCGACGTTAACGGGCCTTTATGTAGACTGTGCGACCCCAAAATGTGAGCATCGAATGTGGAATGGCGGGGACTCATGTTTGTTGACATCCTGACGGAGCTGCGTAGGAAATTGTAATATAACATTGTTACATAATCAATATTTTTTTTTAAATTTATTTCTCATTGGCACCATCTTCTCTCCCGAAAATGAATCAGAAAACATGTAATAAATAAATATTGTTCCACTTCATATCAATACAAAATTGGACATCATGCGTGCGTAACAATGGACAATTTTATAGTTTAGTCCGGAATAAATACTGTATATTTAAATTAAACTTAAAAGATCTAAATAGTTTATTGATAATGTCAAACAAGAAATATATCTCCGGTTTAAGTATAAGAAATCAGGAATACAATGCATTGACTTTTAGGTTGTATACGTAATAAAGTGTACATACACGTTAAAACGTGATGTGATTGGCACCTTTGACATAAAATCATATACAGTTATCTAATTTGTGCTCGAGAAACAGTTGAAACTCGGCATAGCGGCCTCTGATAAAAGGAAATAATTTCGCATCCATTTCTGTCTTGTTGACTCTTTTGCAAACAACATCGTGATAAGCAGTTATCACCTAATGTTGTTTATCCTAACAAGGCTACGTACATGTGTAACTTTCGACGACGGCAAAGGAGCTTAACGTATTGGCAAAGAAGGATATTGGCATAGGTCAAGCAACATCATAGGTCAAAAGATCCCATTTATTAGAAGAGCCGTCCGAAAGAATCGTTACCCTGCTAGTCATACGTTTTAATTAATTGCCTTTTGTTTATAACTTACATTTTTCCGGAACGGAATGCTTCCACTTTGAAAGCTTGCTTGCATGTTCATAGATTGATAGATCTAATGAGGAACGTTAATGCACGCAATATCAATTAATATGCATCTAATCCTTTTGCTTTATTTTCATTATTTGTGTTTGTATCATAATCTTCAGACTATGAATGCTATTTATTTAAAACAAAAAGATCGAAAGATGGTTCAATCGGTATAAAAACAGCCATTTTGTCGTCGCGCATATATCAAAAGCCACTATATAAATGTTCGTACATTACCGTACGCTATACATTGTATTGAACTTGCTTTTACCATGAGTCAGTCCTACTGTATTTGGGATAATATCAACAAATTACGATCAGTTTCGACCAGAATATTTCATTCTCTAATTATGGATCATTTAATTCCAAATATCGCTGGTGTTGAAACAAATGGCATGAGAGTGCATGAAGCAATTTCTACAAGTATTTACCGAGTTTAGAAAATAAATTAATTTCTCTTCTTTATCTTACTTTCGTTTTTGGTTTGCTTTGGGTTCATTAAAAACAATCGTAATTGTCGTCTTTCGGGTTTGTCTCTTTCAAAACATTCTTTAGTTGCTTGCCTTTAAAAAATGTATTTCGATGGCATATGTTTCTATTTAAATCTGTTCAGATGCCTTTATTTTTTGAGTTTATTGTATATACGATACAATTATAATGGATTGCATTCATTCACAAATAATTTAGTTCTATTTCCTTTTCTTGTCAGTCATATTTATAGACTGGTGTACTAATGCATAAGCGATATCACCGTATACTTTTTAGAAACTGTTCCCAAACTGATTCTAAGTTACATAGTTGCATAGTTCTACATGTATATATGCGATAGCGTGAAACTCTGATCGAAAATCGAGTAATTACACTAACGTTTATTGTATTCGCACACACATCTTCGAACATAAACATCGTTAATTGTATTTCTTCAAAACGAAATACTGTTCACTTACATAACCGTCGTTTTCCTTAATAAAAACTGATGCTATGTAAAGAAATCTTTATAAATATATCAATTGTTAAGACGTTGTAGATAATTTTTAATCGCGTCGCTGTTAACGTTTAATGGAGACATATATTAAGGCGTTTTGTTTAAAAGTTATTTTTTCGAAGCATATCGGTAAAACACTCATGTTTTTGAAGTTATGATGTGTATAAATTGAACTTTAGGGCAGTTATTCCGAGTCGTTTAAAATCCACCTTCTAGATTAATAAAACAGTTTTTTTAAACCAAAAATCGTCATGGCGAAAATAGTTTCGATTTGATAATAAAAATTAGAAGTAAATTTTACAATTGTGTAACAAGCCTCGGGAGTTTTAATTTCATGACTGGTGGTGTAAAGATACATCGATGTATTTGTCGATATTCATAAAATAATAGCTTGAAAAGTCAGCTAATTATTTGAGTTAAAAGATTGATTAAATAATGTCACACGAATGTACATATCACGATACAAAATTAAACATACCTTTTTATTGATGACCTGGTTGTTGGTATCACACACGACAGATCCTCCGTGAAAAAAAACACGGCGCCTTTTATACCCAGTTGGTAAGTGCAACATTTTAAACCGCTCTGGCACTAAAATTGTACGACAATACCTTAATCTTGATTGGTTCGTGCTAGATGGGCAGTACTAATGTGTCATTCCCTATTAATACCAAATGATTCAGTTTCAGGTCTAAGTATTTCCCTTCCAAAGGTTTATGAAAGCGGATTTGGAAAACACGTACATGTTGAACAGTTTACGCTATTTACTTTTTCTTACATTCAAAACAAGGCTAAACGCTTTGCTACATTGCTATCGCAGTTGGAAAGCAAACACCAACTGTGCAGGGGAAGCGAAGAAGCTTGAGGGCATTTACTAATGCTGAGATACTTTGCTGATATGTTTGCGCATCAGTTTTCTTCTAACACGTACTCTAAAGAACATTGATATGAATGTTTGTTTTCCAAAATTCAAAAACGCACCCTTCCAGGGACGCTAAGGGGAGGAAATATGTTTGGCCTAACCTTGAGCAACCATTTGTTTAATTGATAATCTTGCGTTTTTTTTCTGAACGATATGGACTGCGAGCAAGATATTTAGGGGAAATGTAGAACCACTTGGATGAATTGTTCCTTTCACACTGTTCTAGTTGTTTTCTTACTTGCATTTTTCAAATGTGTTCTTATTTTTTCATAGAATTTTGGTAAAGATATACGAAATCAATCGTTAATGAATGCTATTTTATGAACTTCTACTCTTTTTCATTTACATTAACTTTACATCTAATGCGCCTGCCATTTGTGGTAGTGATTATTCTATAGATTCGTGTGTACCGTGTTAAAAAATGTAAACAATTCGTTTTGCATAAACACCATGAAGTTCGTTGCATAGAAACTTTAACAAGTGTTGCACATTACCATTCCTTAACCAGTAATTTTCCAAATCCCACTTTGACATTGACAGGGTTGCCGTTTGGACTTATTAAATTTTGTGTTGTGGCATGGCTTTAGATTTTATCTAACGAAGTTCAAAAAGGACCAACAGCATTATCACCAAACTAAAAAAAAAATCATCAACATTAATATTATAAATACTTTATGAAGTTCATCAATGATTAACACATTTCAGTAACAAACTTTTGTTAAAAAAGGATTTTTAAACGAAGAAGATGAAAAATCTATATAAACAACGGCAACACCTATTTAGCTGGATATCTTGTTATCTGGATACGCTCTCTCTCAGTGAAATTTTGTGTTAAAAAGGCAATTTTAAAAAAGAAGATGCAAAATCAATATAAACAACGACAACATCTATTAAGCTGGAAATCTTGCTACGCTCTCTTTAATATACCACAAACACACAATTAAACTTCACCCTCTGCCGACTGACGACGGATATTTTGTACATTAGTGTACGAGTATTGCAATGATGTGTCACGCCTGCACATTGAAACCACTTCTTAAGAATTGCGAGTTTTCGCCTTAATGAGGAAGATATTAGGCGACTGGTCTATTCATAAAGAGAAGTGTTTAATGCAAACCAAGTGATCGCTGAAGAACATGCACAATGGAACACTACCATCATATGAATATGTACTTGAATAAGTAATGTTATTTAATTATAGAAAAATCTCTGTCCGGTTCAATAGTGTTTTTTTTGAGAGGATTAAAGTTAATCATAACAATTGATAAATCCATAAAGTACTTTTAGTTGATTGACATTTGTATTTCAGTCATGTGCCATTATAAGATATCATATAATAATTTTTTAACAGGTTTACAATTTAACTTCTATTAACGTGATCGGTATAAACTATTATTAATTGATTTTCAATATAGTTATTATTTTATCATTCTTTAACCAAAACCGAAATGAGCAAGGCTATAAACAAAGGTAAGCGTCCTGCAGTCCACGTGTGCGTGTGTTTGCGCGTCCGTCCATCAAACTTATGGACGCAATCTTATGTGCGCAATTCTTCCTTCAATATTGATCAAGTGATGTCACATTTTGTCAAAAACTAGGTCCAAAGATCGTGTCAGCGCTTTAGGGTCATTGAGACTCTCTTGTTGAAATATTCACCATGTGATTGACTTCTGGTGAAAAAAGGTTTTGCATATGTACATAACATTGTGAAATGAGAGTATACAAAGCTTTATGATTTCATTTAATGTATATTTCGAAAATTTCCAATAGTTTGTATAACTATAATTTATACGCATTCATGTGATATTTTAAATGTGCAGAAATTAATGTTTATGCATAATCATTTCATCATATTTATTATATAAAGATTTTATTACATTATTCTATGTTCGTTTGATGTTAAACACATGAAGACGAACAGAAGGTCGGATAGATAAACAGAGAAAGTAATTAACCGAACGACAGAAAACAAGCATAAACCAACTTCTCTATACCTAGTTTAATGATAATATCGTATGTAGTTGTTGAGTACTTACACTATTATATTCAGTTGTGTTATATATTTAGAGTCAGAAAACTGACAAGCTAATGTATAATGCGCATAAGTTTTTTTTTAAGTATTCCAAGATTAGTTTAAACTTATTTATTACGACATAGTAACATATTCATAAGTTACATGACATTGACATAGGATTGGGCTGAAAGGCGAACCTTATTGGAGCCCTCTCCCGATAAATAATATATTTACGCCTGACATTATGTCATGACGTCGTAGTAAATTGACAATACAAGATGCAAAATGCAACTTACAAATCCAAAAAACATAATACAGAATGCAACGTATATACAAGTCTCCACTAACATTGGTGGAAAGGAACACAAGTAATTTTACAGGGGAAAAGAAATAGAAATTGAGGGGGGGGAAGGAAACATAAACAGAAAAAGTATTGATTTCGAGGTTGTAAACGGTCATGTAGGAATTTATGGAGAAGAAGAGTGGCAGAGAGAAGAAAATGGATGGCGGCTAGAATCTCTTGGTTGATTTTATGAAGCACTGAACATGGTCAAATATAATACAATTTTCATCGGCAGAAAGCGAAGGATCACCAAATAGAAAAACATATAGTGATGGAGAACATATCTGCGATACACTATTTAAAGGCTGAGCTCGTTCTTCACTGAACTTAGCACAATGAAAGAAAAAGTGGTTGCAGTCTTCAATTTCGTCACAAGAATTGCAGTTAGGCGAGTCATTAATGTTTTTTCTAAAAAGATGGGCAGCAAGAGAACTACAATTGGTGCGAAGACGTGTATGTAAAATTTGAAGATTTCGCGGCCCATGGTAAAAATGTTTTGGACTGCTGGAAGGTTCAGTGTTAGTATTCAACATATTTTTAAATGCGGAAATAGATGGTGCATTTTGAATATGACTTGGCAAGGAATTGAAACTGGCGATGGTTGAGGGTAGAAATGTGTTCCTATAGAATGATGTTCGGAAGTTGACGTTTTGAATGTCACTTCTATTTCTTAAAGAGTACGGGACAGACTGACCTACTGTAAGCGGGACAAGGTTAGCAAGGTAATCAGGAACACGCGAATTTTTCATTTTGTAAAACATAATGAGTTTGTGCTTGTTTCGCCTAGATTCTACAGATTCCCAACCGATTTCTGATTGGAGTATTTCAATAGATACTAGTTTTGTTGTGCCAGTAGCAATTCTTGCTGCTTCGTGTTGAATTTTTTCGAGCTCATATTTTTCGGCCTGTGTGCAGTTGTCGAATAGGATGTCACCGTATTCGAGAATTGGACGAATAAACGAGATGTATATAGTTTCCAGGGATTGTCTATCAAGTTTGAATTTAAGTTTTCTCATTACGTTAATTCGTTTCCAACACTTTTCTTTTATATAATTTATATGGGTTGACCAATTTAAATTTTCTGTCAGAATTACACCTAAGTGTTTGTGAGAAGAAACTTCTTTAATTGGAGTGTTATTCATAATGAGTGTAGGGTGAGCATGGTCATGTGTGCTTCTAGATATAAGCAAAGATTCTATTTTGTTCGGATTGAAATTTACAAGCCATTTAGACGCCCAGACGCATATTTTTTGTAGATCATCGTTCAGAGTGTTTGCGGCAAGAGTTGGATTTTTGACAATGATTGAGAGTGAGGTATCATCAGCAAATAATCTAATGTTTGCACAAATGTCATTTACAATGTCATTGATGTAGATAAGGAATAACAAGGGACCTAGTATAGAGCCCTGGGGGACACCGGCAGGTACGACATTCCACTGAGAACAGGAACCTGGTAGGACAACTCGTTGTCTACGGTCGGAAAGATACGATTTAAACCAAGTTAGCATAATGTTAGATATTCCAATTTCGTTTAATTTAAAAATTAGGCCGTCATGCCACACTCTATCAAAAGCTTTTGATATGTCGCAAAAGACTACTCTGACCTCTTTCCCCGAATCAACAGCTTTGGCAAACATATTATAAAGATACGTTAATTGATTTGTTGTGGAATCGCCAGGTAAAAACCCCGATTGGTACGGCGTTAGGATATTGTTGTCATGCAAGTAATTGAACGTATGCTTGAAAACTATTTTTTCGAAGGCTTTTCCAATTGTATTTAGTAATGATATTGGACGGTAGTTATTTACAAGACTCGGGTCGCCGGATTTAAAAATTGGGCAAACATTTGCGTCTTTCCAACTTGACGGGAAGGATCCCGTGCGAAGGGAATAGTTGAAGAGCGTACACAAAGGACCAGACAATTCTAAGGATAATTCAAGGAGCAATCGATTATTTAGTCCATCAGGACCAGAAGCTTTTCCTAGGGGCAATCCCTTAAGAACTAGTTCTACTTCATATGGTTCAAGAATAAGTTGACCGAGTCTTGATTGGGTTCTGTTTGTGACTGTCGGTAATGTTGGTATTTGGCAGTGGTCAATATTTGACTGGGATGTAAAAAAATTGTTTAAAATATTTGCTTTGTCGAATGCATCATCAATTATTTTGTTGCCATATTGGATTGGTGGTATTTCGGAGTTTCCCGAGGATTTAATAAAATATTTCAATGTGGCCCACCAATTTTTGGAACTTTTGCTGCTTGTTTTTAATGTTTCGGTAAGTTTGTTAAAATAATTTCCTTTCGAGCATTTTATAAATTCTGTCGTTTTGTTTCTAATTGTTCTAAATGTTTGCCACAAAAATGGTGTATTAATATTTTTAGCTTTACGATAAGCGCGTTTTCTTTTCCGAATATAACGCCGTATATTATTGTCTAGCCAGGGTGGGTCGTTATTACGAATGAGGACATCTCTGTTAGGTATACATTGACTGGATAATTTAATTATGTTGTCAATTATGTTTTTTGCATAGATGTCAATATTTTCGTTTTGTAATTTGCCCCAATCAAAATTGGAAATATCATGACGCAGTTTAGAAAAATCGCCCTTGTCAAAGAGCCAGACGTGTCTTGAGTAAGTACGTTGTCGATTTTTATGAAGTTTTAATAGAGCATAAATAGGACAATGATATCTTGTTGTTTGACTTAGAAATGGGTCAGCAACACCACTGGAAAGAATGATGTTTGGGTTTGATGTTAATATTAGATCAATTAAGCTTGCCGAAGATTCTGTAAAGTGCGTGTTTTCAGAAATTACGTGTGTAAGTGAGAACTGATCACATATGGACTTAAAGGGATCTTTTAACGCTTTGGTAAATTGACAAAATTGAAAAAAGTTGTTTCAGATTCGCAAATTTTCGTTTTGGTTATGTTATTTGTGAGGAAACAGTAATACTGAACATTTACCATGCTCTAATATAGCCATTAAATGCATCTTTTGACGATTTTAAAACCTAAAAATTATAAAGCGTTGCAACGCGAAACGATTGAATAATTTGGAGATTTCTGTTTTTGTCGTTAAATTTTGTGAAACTACGAAGATTGCTTATATAACGTATAAAATACGTTGGGCATGTGTACCCGGCGGAATAGCTCAGTAGGTTAAAGCGTTTTTACTTCAGGACTCTGGCAGGACTCCAGGGGTCACTGGTTCGAAACCTGCTCCGGGCAATGTTCTTTTCCTTTTTTTAATTTTATTCTTGATTTTTTACTGGAGCTTTTACGATCCAATGTTTACATTCATCAATATAAAGCATTTAATGAATAAGTTAAAAAAATGCCAAAATCTGTGAAAAGGCCCCTTTAAGCTTAGATGCTGATGTCGTGACATTGGCATTCAGGTTGAAATCGCCAGTTATAATAATGTCTTGGATACCAGTATCGAAAGCTAGATGTATTGAGTCTGTGAGAGCGGAATGTTGTTGGGGTGTGGTATTTGGGGGTCTGTAAAAGGCTCCAAACAGCAGAGGCCGGTTCGAGACAGTAATTTCAATCCAAATACATTCAACACCAATTATTTCTAAGTCATCTCGCCGCCTATGAAAAAGGTTTTCTTTGATATAAACCGCTACACCCCCATGTCTATCCTGACGGTCTTTGCGTTCGGGAACTTTGAAAGAGTTCATCAGAAGTTCTGTACTCGGAATATCATCATTAATCCACGTTTCAGTGAAGGCAAGAATGCCGAAATTGTTCAATTCAGTATAAAGGATATCCAGCTTGGGAAGTAGGCCAAGAACGTTGTAATGGACAAATGAGAAATAGTGTTTAAGGTCAATGTCGGAATCGACAGAGGAAGTGACGGAGGAGATCGAAGAAGTTCGAGACGTCGATAGTGGGCCTGGATTTGGATGGACATCGCCTGATAGCATCAGGATAAGAAGAATAACCAGTGAGTTCGTAAGCAAGCATGTACAAATCAACCGCTTGGTAAACATAGTGTTTTGCAGCTGGGCT
Source organism: Dreissena polymorpha (assembly GCF_020536995.1). Taxonomy (NCBI): domain Eukaryota; kingdom Metazoa; phylum Mollusca; class Bivalvia; order Myida; family Dreissenidae; genus Dreissena; species Dreissena polymorpha. The sequence goes on from NC_068359.1 coordinate 70,646,162, forward strand.
TCACTTGGTGGGAATCGGGATCGCCTAGAATTTGTCTGAGACTTGATATGGGCATTTTGCGTAGCAGCAAGATATATAGAGAAGGCAGACCGGTGATCTTGATGACAGTAAATGATGATCATAAAAAGTGTTAAAAATCTGAAGTTAAATTTCGGGATACTCAAGCTGGCTTTGTCTTTTCTTAGTTTCATGTTACTCCACTGGGGATGATGTAGGGAAGGGGATGAGCCAGCATGAGTATGATGTTATCGAAAAGGGACAAGAGATAGTGAGCCGCCATACGAGAGAAGAGAGGAAGGAAGTAAATGAAGTAAATGATAAATGATAATATTTGAAAAATCATTAGGAGTGTACAATACATGTATATACATGTATTTAACACAAGCGCATGCAGTCGTTAATTATTTGAGTTGCTTCAAAGTAATGTTGTTTTCATAAGGGTATGTTTTGGAAACGTAAATGAATAGGATGCTCATTGAGTACATAAAGAACATATTTATAAATGTTAATTTTATTTTAAATTAGTTGGCGAGAAGAAATCCGTTTTTTCCGTTAAACAATTTATAAAGATTTTAGAACGCGTTATTTGAAGATAACGGAATGTGTATTTCATAAGTGGACAACTGTTACGTAGTATCAGGAAGGACACAAAGTATTAGTACAAAGGGCATGTTTTGGAAACGTAAATGAATAGGATGCTCATTGAGTACATAAAGAACATATTTATAAATGTTAGGCAGTGAAATTTTATTTTAAATTAGTTGGCGAGAAAAAAATCCATATTTACCGTTAAACAATTTATAGATATTTAAGGACGCGTTATTTGAAGATAACGGAATGTGTATTTTATAAGCGGACAACTGTAACGTAGTATCAGGAAGGACACAAAGTATTAGTACAAAGAGGGTTGCTTATGCAATACTTGTTCAGTGAGAAAGACACAAAGTTTAAGTACAAAAATGCTAGCTTATGGCTTATACAATACTTGTTCAATAGGAAGAGTACAAAGTATTAGTACAAAGAGGGTTGCTTATACAATACTTGTTCAGTGAGACAGGCACAAAGTATAAGTACAGAAATGCTAGCTTATGGCTTATACAATACTTGTTCAATTGGTATGACAAAAAGTATTAGTACAAAAAGGATTGCTGATATAATACATGTTTAGTAAGAAATTAATGTTTTTAATTTAAGAAGATATCGTAAAAAATTTGGACACGGCAGTTAATTTCGTTGTAAGAGAGCCAGTTAATACTTGTTCAATAACTAGGACACAAAGTATATTAAATATGAAAATGTTGGCATGTGCAATACTTAAACAGGAAGGACACATAGTATTAGTACAAAGAGGGTTGCTTATACAATACTTGTTCATAAAGAAAGACACATAGTATAAGTACAAAAATGCTAGCTTATGGCTTATACAATACTTGTTCGACAGGAAGGACACAAAGTATTAGTACACAAAGGATTGCTGATATAATACATGTTTAGTGAGAAGGACACAAAGTATCATTAAAAAAAAAACACTAAAAAAACACTAGCTTATGCAATACGCGTAATATATTTATCGCATACTAACGATATATACGCATAAGTGGGCACGCACAACGTATAAGGACAAAAAGGTTAGCTTATACAATACTTGTTCAGTGAGAGGAACACAAAGTATAAGTAAAAAAGGTTAGCTTATGCAATACGGGTAACATATTTATCGCATACTAACGATGTCTACGCATAGGTGGGCACGCACAGAGTATAAGTACAAAAAGGTAAGTTTATACAATACTTATTCAGTGAGAGGGACACAAAGTATAAGTACAAGAAGGTTAACTTATGCAACATATTTATCACATATTTGAAGATAACGGAATGTGTATTTCATAAGCGGACAACTGTAACGTAGTGTCAGGAAGGATACAAAGTATTAGTACAAAGAGGGTTGCTTATGCAATACTTGTTCAGTAAGAAAGACACAAAGTTTAAGTACAAAAATGCTAGCTTATGGCTTATACAATACTTGTTCAATAGGAAGAGTACAAAGTATTAGTACAAAGAGGGTTGCTTATACAATACTTGTTCAGTGAGACAGGCACAAAGTATAAGTACAGAAATGCTAGCTTATGGCTTATACAATACTTGTTCAATTGGAAGGACACAAAGTATTACTACAAAAAGGATTGCTGATATAATACATGTTTAGTAAGAAATTAATGTTTTTAATTTAAGAAGATATCGTAAAAAATTTGGACACGGCAGTTAATTTCGTTGTAAGAGAGCCAGTTAATACTTGTTCAATAACTAGGACACAAAGTATATTAAATATAAAAATGTTGGAATGTGCAATACTTAAACAGGAAGGACACATAGTATTAGTACAAAGAGGATTGCTTATACAATACTTGTTCATGAAGAAAGACACATAGTATAAGTACAAAAATGCTAGCTTATGGCTTATACAATACTTGTTCGACAGGAAGGACACAAAGTATTAGTACACAAAGGATTGCTAATATAAAACATGTTTAGTGAGAAGGACACAAAGTATCATTTAAAAAAAAACACTAAAAAAACACTACCTTATGCAATACGCGTAATATATTTATCGCATACTAACAATATATACGCATAAGTGGGCACGCACAACGTATAAGGACAAAAAGGTTAGCTTATACAATACTTGTTCAGTGAAAGGGACACAAAATATAAGTAAAAAAGGTTAGCTTTTGCAATACGGGTAACATATTTATCGCATACTAACGATGTCTACGCATAAGTGGGCACGCACAGAGTATAAGTACAAAAAGGTTAGCTCATACAATACTTATTCAGTGAGAGGGACACAAAGTATAAGTACAAGAAGGTTAACTTATGCAACATATTTATCGCATACTAACGATGGCTACGCATAAGTGGGCACGCAGGCACAACACACAATCGCACAGTTAATGGGAAACAAAAATGTAAATGCCACACACTTTTGAAATAAAATGTGTTCATAGGAAGACCCATCGTGGTAACTAATTATCACTTAAACGCAGGGCATCGAGTGTGAATGTAAACAGGGTATCTTATGCAATACGGATGACGCATGTATCGCTAGCGAGCGATCGTTACGTGTATTCGTACGCATGCACAATACACACGCACACACGAATGCAAGCACGCCGCACACACACACACGCACGCACGCACGCATGCACGCACGCACGCAGGCACACACGCACACACACACATACACACTCATTCATTGTACATATTATACATATCATTATATTATAAATATCATAATAATGTCACAAACACGCACCATACAGTGAAAAAAAAACGTAAGCAGGGATAACTACAATAGGTACATGTACATGCGATAAGTCACTGTGTAAGTTCAGCATGTATGCAAGAAATGGAAAGCAAGAGTTACACGCCGCTGCGCACATATAATCACATTCAGTCATGCGCGAATAAAACTTTTTGGATATCAACTTTTTGCTAGGTGTTAACAACTGCTAACTGTTCCGTATGACTACTTGTATAACAATGAATGAAGTCTATCTGATAGTGTGATGCTTGAATAAACACGTAATGACGGCAAATATACTGTTCAGGGCAGAAAAGGGGACTTATTCGAACACTTTGAGTTCATCATGTCGAACAATCCTGTGGGTACGGTGATTGAGGTTCTTGACCATAATGATCCCGTCTGCAGTCCAGCAGCCCTCCAGCTTTTTGTATTTTACAAGTTGCCTGGCGGTGTACATGATCTGGCTTCTTTTTCGGGTTAAGTCCTCGTTTAGATAGGCACCGGAGAAGCCCGTCGATTTTAGCGCCGCACGAGTTTTGTAAAGGGTTTGACGTGACCGATAAGTTGCAAATTTGACTATGATAGGTCTGCTTTTGGAAGGGCCGGGTTTACCAACACGATGACTTCTGTCAATATCTGACAATTTTATGTCAGCATTGAGCTGCTTACACAGTTTGATAATGATGTCATCTGTACTCTCGCCCTCTGTCTCGGGTATACCAGTAAGTCGTAAGCAATTCCTGCGGCTGTACTGTTCCGCGTCATCTATCATGTTCTCCAACGAGTTGACGCGTAATCGGAGATCTTCGTTTTCCTGTTTTAGAGTTGCATTTTCATGGCTCAAAAGATCTAGTCTAGATTGCAGACCCTGAACCACGCCATCAACGACCGGTTTGATAAGGCTAAGAATATCATCCTGGAAAGCTGACTTTAGTACTAGTGCGATTTTCTCTAAGTCAGTGTCTGAAAGTGCTAGGCTATTAACAGCACCAGTGTTGCCAGCAGTTTCCATGATACTGTCCAAGAATCGACCCTTTTTTAAATCAGCTATATCTTGTGGTGATGACAGAAGTATTCCAAGATTGTTAAAGAATCTTCAATTGTTTAAACGAAAATCTGGATCCAGTTATACGCATTATACATACTTTCATGGTTTTTCATTTTCTTTGCGGACAGACATTAAAGCAATCATTACAGAAAACCTAGAGCTCAACGTGTTAACCAAGATTAATGGCAATATATTAAGTAATTTATGAATATTTTTTTTTATTGTTCTTTTTGTAACATTGACCTTACCTTTGACGTCAAGTAAAATACATTTTCGAATTGCCATTTATAAGAATACCAAGTTTCACGAAAAGGTTTTTGTTGCTTTATGATAAATGGCAGTGATATTAATTTGTTGAGGACGTACTGATGACAAGACAGGAAAGCAAAGTGGTAAACAGACGGACTGACATTCCGGTAAGGAACTAATAAAAAACACCCAAAATTCAATATATTATATATTTATATATATATATACGTGTTTATATATCCCAACTTTAATTATTTAATTTGACAGACACTAATAGTCATGATGCTAATGATGCTTGCATTTAAAAGACACACAAAGATGACATAATTACAAACATTTGTTCTATAAGCAAAATAGGTTTGAACCTTAACGAAAACGCTTGCGTATATTGAACTCTTTGATTCGAAGCTGTACATGGTAACTACAATAAGAATTTATTCCACGGATTTTACCATAGGGTTTTAGTTATCGATTATGAATGATTTATACATCTCTGAATAATAACATTGCTACGAACTTAAATTATCTGCGGCTGTAATTCCAATTACATAAAGATAATAATTAATGTGTATGGTTTTCAGAAAATTGTGTTCATGTGGTCGCTGAATGAACTCCTTCGAAAGTTCACGTAAACTTAAAATTACGAAAGCGTACATGATACACCCCAATAATATGGTCATGCCGGATTAATTTATATCTACTGACTGTGAAATAACATGGTATGTCGACAAAGTTTTGTAGCTTTTTCTACGGAAGCGTAATGGTACACCCCAATAATATGGCCATGCCGAATAAATTTATATCGACTTACTGTGAACAAACATGGTATGTCGACATAGTTTTGTAGCTTTTTCCCACTTAATTTACTCGCCATAACGACATTAAGTTAAAGTCTCGACGTTAATGTTTCCGGCTTTTCCCGAAAAAATATTTGGTTGACATGATCTAAGTCGACAAATTAACATATTTTTTTTGCGTCATGCTCTTGTGAAAATGACTTGCCATCATAGTTTTAGTCGACAGGATTAGTTATTTTTTTACGCCATGACACCTTTTTCATATCATGCCGTCATAGAATATGGAACACCCCAAAAATAAGGTCATGCCGGATCAGTTTATATCGACTTACTGTGAAATAACATTGTATATCGTCATAGTTTTGTAGTTTTTTCCCCACTTAATTTTACTCGTCATAACGACATTAAGTTAAAGTCTCGACGTAACGTAAATGTTTCCGGCTTTTCCCGAAAAATATTTAGTCGGCATGATCTAAGTCGACAAATTAACATAATGTTTGGCGTAATGCTCTTGTGAAAGTGACTTGCCATCTTAGTTTTAGTCAACAGGATGAGTTATTTTTTTACGCCATTTGTTCATATCATGCCGTCATAGAATGTTGACATCATCACAGCATCAGGGTGCACCATAAAAGCTTCCATATTTTTCCCACTTAATTTTACTCGCCATAACGACATTAAGTTTAAGTCTCGACGTAAATGTTTCTGGCTTTTCCCGAAGCACATGGTTTTCAGCAGAAGAGATAAATTGTTAATCCGGTTTAAATTTGATTTCCATCGATGAATTAGGAACCCATTTCCCTCGATACTCGTCATAGTGTGTCGTGATTTTACCGATTATTTATGGTAAAATACTTGCCAGGATTAAACAAAGATTTGTAATATTTGTACGGTTCACTTCTAGGAGAATATTGTATGGTCTTTGTTGAACTTGTCATTTACACACAATGATTCTATCTATAAAAGCTGATATAAATTCAGTTTCATTTCCACTATTCTATCAAAGCAGTATGAATCCCTATTCTACTGATAAAAAATATGTGTTACCTCGCTCACACAATTTTTTCTACCAATATCACTATTCTCTTTAAAAATTATATTACCTTTGTATGGTTAACTGTATCATCAAGAAAAATTATGGATACTTTATGAGGGATATTAAACACATAAAGGCTAGCCCTCACATTCTCCTTAAGCTATGTAACCATTTACGTAAATATTAACCCATTTATGCATAGTGGACTCTCCCACCCTTCTAAATTGGATCAATTTATTTCCCAAATTAGGGATATCTAGTGCATTTATTTCTATATTTAGAATATTTCTTTCAGAAATTCCATAAAGCAAACAGCGCATCATGCGGCGTCTCATCTGGGTCTACGCTGTTTGCCGATGCCTTTTTTTCTAGACGCTAGGCATAAATGGGTTAAGCTATGTAACTACTTGTGTAAATATTAACACCTAGATATTTTGCAGTATTGAATCTACACATAATATGAAACTTCCGAGTAAAAATATGTTCCCAATATATTTACCCAGTGCGTAAATATCTCAATAATCATACTGTCGGAATATCTGATTTATCATACTGTCTGATAATTGAAATCATTGTCAATTATTAAAATAAAAAACATAGATTTTTATTACAAATTACCGGAGGAAACCGACTTCCTGGCTTGTTCTGCGAATGGGGCCTTTTCTTTCAACAATGAAAAGGAGACCTGTGTATTCAAATATTTAAGAAAGGTTAAGCGGGTCACCATTAAAGGTCCATTACTCATACGATCGTGATAGACCACCTTTTTTAAATACGATAATTTCTTTTTTTTTAAGTAATTGTAATGCCTGTATAACAGCAAAAAAATAATAATTTTATTGCAATTGTTATACGATAGTAATTCCAGCACAAATAGAAAGAATACACTAATTGATCATTTTGTCAATTTCAAATATTCTTATAAGCCTGTTAAATTAAAAAAGGGGAGCAACTCTTAAATAGACATATTTAACATCATGACTGCTTACTTCTAATTACCTTTTACGACGTTACAATTAATGGCTTGGAGGATGTTTTTACTTGTGATTAAACCATATCTCTGTAAATTTGAGTTCATGAACATTCTTACATTAAAAAGCAGATGCCTTTATACGTAATGCATGCTCATTGATATTAACCCTTTGCATGCTGGGAAATTTTTCGTCTGCTAAAATGTTGTCTGCTAAAATTCTAAAATTAGCATTTTCTTCGATTTTTTTTTCAAAGAATACTTTAAGAACAGCAAACAGTTTGGATCCAGATGAGACGCCACGTTCTGTGGCGTCTCATCTGGATCCAAACTGTTTGCAAAGGCCTTCAAAATTCGGTTCCAGAACTGAAAGGGTTAAATCATTAAATAACTCGTACCGTTTTTCCTAATGTATGTTAAAAAGGTAATCCTTACCATCAAATAAAGACCTATTGAATATATTGATTTTCAAGAAATGATCCCCTCTCCCCGAAAAAAAATCCTACTAAAATATAAAAATTTTAACACTACTTTAGTTATATGAAATTGTGTCATTAAACAAGATCTCTAAATAATCATTCAGTATGTAATGTTGCATATTTCGTGTATGCGCGTTAAATATGCTTACAGAAATTATTTAAGATGTCGCGTATCTTTAAGTAAATACAGAACGAATTGAAGTTTGTGTTTACATATATTCAACCACTAGAATCACGCCATATAACCATCTTTAAGTCGTTGTGAGCAAACAGCTATGACGAATGTTTGGCGCACTACACATTTAGACACTAAATAACGTTGACAGTCAAATCTATCATTTAATATTGTAAACATGATTTAAATATGATACCGACGAGACCTCCATACGGCGGGTCCGGTTACTCAGACAAACTTTTGTACCGAAAGCGTCCTCTTTTTCGGCTTATTACAGGTCCATGATATATGTTGCTGCGTACAAACGACTTATTTTCCAATGTTGGTATCGACACACGCTTTCTTTTTTTTCTTACTACAGTAGTGCGTTCAGTTACAGCGAACGTTCGCCAATGATCGTTCGTTTCCGATTCGGTCTTATTGAACGATAAGTTCGGCGCGAACTTTCAAGATGGCGGCTCCCAGAGAATTGATTGCGATTTTGATGGAGGAAATCGCTTATAACACAGAAAGTACTTAACCAATAAAATACACTATGTTTATAATCCAATTCATGTTATGTACTACAAAAGAAATGGAAAAAATATCGAAGTTACACTGAACAACAACAACAACTTAATTGTCCGCCATCTTGGTTTCGCTAGCGAACTATAGCGAACTACCTCCCGAGACGGTTCGCTTCGGTTCGCGAACGTTCGCGGCGAACCAAGCGTTCAATAGCGAACGTTCGCGAACCGAAGCGAACTATTGCGAACGTTCGCTGTAACTGAACGCACTACTGGTCCATCAATACCTCTACGTCACATAGCGAAAGAAACCTATTAACATATAAAAGGTTTACCTATTCGACACACATTCACGCATGACATGCGAACCTTTACAGCAAATTCATGTTCGAGCGACATTTATTTTACAGTTTCGCAATGATTCACTGCTTCTCAAGTTGTGTTTTGGTCATTGAAGATCAGATGTGTGTGCGCGAGTCACTAAATGGGTTTAACAACTGAAAGAAACAATTAAATCTTTAAAAATAGTTCCGTAACCAGAACAACAACGGATAATATCTTAAACATAAGTGCGTCACCGGCTTTTACACAAAACGGCACCGTACGATATCAGGATATAATTATTCTTTCGAGGTAAGTGTAATATTTTAGTTCCAAAATCCTGTACTTTTGTGTTAACATGTTTCACAAAATGTTCCTCTGAACAACGCATGCATTAATTCAGTAAATGTTATGCTAGTGCTCAGTAACAAAAACGTGTATTACCTGATGCCTTATATAAATAACATTTTTGTTTGCTATTTCCTCGTCGAACAAGTAATGTTGCAATGTTTTAAACTGTTACCGGTGAATATTTCGAACTTTTGATCGGTCAATAGTTGAACTTTCGTCCGCTCGTGCAGACCACCCATGTGTTTCCCATTTCTATTTTTAGAAATTACGCTATCATAAAATTTTAGAAATTTCGCTTTCATGTTTGAAATTTGACCAGTGATAAAACAGTTATTTCATGGATACTTGGTGAACAGTCAAAACTGTTTTCTCTCGGTATCAGGGTTTTTACTGTTCACCGCGCATCCATGAAATAACTGTATACTATTCGCAGTGGGAACCTTCACCTTACACACAAAACATGTTTAATAACAGTAGTAAAATGCAAATATTGGTGTCGATCGTGATACATCGACTTTCATCGGAATCCTCCGTAAAATATCACTCTGGATCAGCAGACGATTTAAGCAATAAATCGTCTGCTGATCCAGAGTGAGATTGGTGTATGTAACTAATTGAATTCCAACTACTTAGCTAGGTTTCCCTTTAAAAGGTAGCATAACTCTTGGAGGTCATTGCCATGATGATCGACGATTATAATTTTTTTTTAGTTTGTAGAAAAACAAAACGCGTTACCTATTTGTCAAAAGCTGAAAACGGATTATGAATGAAACAGACAGTAGATAATTGCAGAAAGAACTTGAATTAAGGTTACATTATATATTCGATTCTCATGATATGGTACAAATTATCAATTTTTAATTATTTAAGATTTATCTTTTGCGAAAATAAATCGACTGCTAGACAAACATATATTATTATTATTATTATTATTATTAGTAGTAGTAGTATTATAATCCATATACAACGACGCGCGTCATGTTAAAATGGGTCTTAAGCCGTATGCGCACTCTGGTGAGGACCTACCCTCTCCGCTAGTAAGATCCGGAAACATTGCCTGACTTTGTAGGCTGTAGCGTACTGCCTTAACAGGCTGCGTGATTGTCGTGTATGACATAAGACCCATTTTCGCATGACGCGGATCATACTATCGTCGTATCGGAAAGCCGCATGGCGATTGCCGTTTGTGCCATAAGACCCATTTTCGCATGACGCGGATCATACTATCGTCGTTTCGGAAAGCTGCATAGCGAGGGACGTTAATGTACGCGTATCTCGGCCCCTAAAATGTTCTGGGCTCGTAGATTTGCATAGGAAACTCCAAAACTGTTGCAAATTGGTGGCTCACTGATACATTGTTTACCAAAACATAACCGAATAGGCAGTTTATTGAGTAAAATAAATAAAGTAATTTCACGGACGAAGAATTAAAATACATATACAGTTTATCAAAGTGGTTATGTACTTCTTTTGGTGATTTACCTGATATTACCATGTCATCCCCAAATAACAATAAAATTTTGGTTATGTCGTCAATATTTAAGGTAGACAATGTGCTATCTTGTAGCAAAGTTACAAATCTTCAACAAACAATGAAAGGAGAATTGCTTATTTGTCTTTGTTGAATTTTATTAAATTCGTCTTCCATATATAATTTGTCTTGCCTATTTTGTGTTATTGTAACATATTTTTATCAATATATTACAATTGAACATTTTTAAAAAGCGTGCATATCCGCTTACAATTAGCCTACCCCGCTTTATTTTCGAGTGGATGGGGCACGATATTTTTCAAATCTAAGATATAGATAGCAATCACAAACTTACCAAACAGCTTACGAGAAAGTTTAATCCTGTAAGCTTAATACCGGTTATGTGCAGTTAATTCATCACGCCTGACCAGATTTTCTACTTGAATATTTGGAAGTCGCGACGATCTGAATAAACCGTTGATTGCTTGCACGGCCACGGGAAAAAACTGACAACACCTAACAACCGCATGATAATGAGCAAAAGACTTTAATCGTCCACTGCGAGTGAAAGCAACACAGCCGATACAATCGTCCTGGATGTACCCGTTATCGAAACACGTACCAACTAAAATAACCAAAGTAAGAAAAAAAAGAGGTAAAAAGTCGAAGACTAAACAAGACAAAACAAACCAGAAAAGTATGACGGACTTTGTAAAAAGCGGTGTTAACAAAACAGCGACAGGGAAAACTGATACTTCAATTGAAACACGCCTTGATGAAATTGTTTCCAAAATGTCCAATATGCTCACTAAAAATTACACATCCTTAATAAAAAATATAATAAATGAAACACTGGAAGAATCAAAGGAAAAATTCATTGGAAGTGTACTAAAAAAACTTGAAAGTATGGTTGGCAGCGTTTTCGAACACACAAATGAAATAGATACCTTAAACAAAATAAAACTCAATATCCGAGGGTCGAGATATATGCGCTTAAATTAAAGCAATCCGAAACAGAGTATAGCCCAAGTTCCAGTCTCAACGATCTGGAACAATACGGAAGAAGAAACAGCATCCGGATTTCTTGCCTCTCAAATGACATGGTCCAAAAAACATCATTGGCCGAAGAAACGGTGATAGTGTTGAGTTAAAAGCTTGGCCTTAAATTGGGAAGTATGAATGTTGACGTTGCCCGTCGTCTTGGGAAATATATACCAAATAAAAGCCGACAAGTCATTATCAAATGTGTCAGGCGGCAAATAACAATCAAGATTATGAAACGTGCCAAGGGCTTAAAAAGTTCTGGCATTTAAATAAACGAAGACCTAAGACAAATGCAGAAGTTTTAGCATCATTACGTCTTTAGGAGGGAACCTAAGTTAGTGGAGAAGGGTTGGTCCCGGAAAGCTATTCGTGCGCTACCGAGGACATGAGCGCAACGAGCTAGTGTCATCTGACACCTACAGACTTTGGCTGGAAAAGCCATGGTCAAACAAAAACCAGGTGACACCCGGTAAAACATACGCCCGCAAAGTGATAGTTTGATAGTTTGATAGTTTATTTCACAAGTTCCAAAAGGTCAAAAGACCCATGAGGACAACATATTTACAAGCAATAAATGGCAAGACAGCGCTTACAAAGTATATGATAATACACGTATACATGTAGTTAGAAATGGTGCAAATACAAAAACAAAAACGTTTTAATACATGAGAGCAGGATGACAGAGGGTAGTTATATACTTATAAGTAAAAGGTGGAGATCTTTTACAACAAAACCCATGAGGACAATATATGTTACTTGTACAAGCAAAAAACAACAAAACAGCGCATACAAAGTACATGATGATAAACATATAGGTGGAGATAGTGCAATAGACGTTTCATTATATGAAAACAGGGTGACAAAAGTTTAATATAAAATTATAAGTTGAAAAGTGGAGATATTTTACAACAAACTTATTAAACAGATAAGCATGTATTAAACGTGTACTCGTAGTATATGATTGAGCATGTTATCGATATAAGTACTGTTTTCTCAACTCAGAAGAATAGAATATATAAGTGCCAAAATTTCTAAGTATTTTTCTGTTTCTTGTTTGAAGTAATTGTATGAACTTATGCATACTTGATCTTGTGCGAAAAAAGTTTGGTATATATTTAACTCGTAAATCTTTATATAAATCGCATTCCATAATAAAATGGTATTCATCTTCGAGTTTATCACAAAAGAAGCACGTTCTATTTTCAAGTGGTGTAACTACTGGTTTACTCCATCGGCCTGATTCAATATGTAATCTATGTGATGACACACGTAATTTTGTTATACAAATGCGAAATTTTTTAATAATAACAAAGTTAAGATATTCTTGTAATTCAAAAGATTTAATGTTATTATAAAATAGGGCCCTACTGGAGTCACTTAATCGACTTGACCAGTTTTGCACAAAAGTGTCTTTAAGACTCTGATTGACTGTCGACAAGAAAAGTTTCACATTTCCCTGCATTATCCAGTCAGCAAATTGTAACCTTTTTTTGGCAAATTTGTTTTCATTGAATTGCAATAGTTTTATCCAGTATTTGATTATGTTAAAATGCCTAATATTCTGCATGGACACCCTCCGCAGCTCACCATATACAAAATCATTCAGCGTACTTCTCTTAACACATAGAGTATTTTTGCAAAATTGTAAATGTAAACGTTCAATGGCTTGGCCTTTGTTAAATCCCCAGACTTCGCTACCATAATTCAAAATAGGAACAGTAAGTTTTTCAAATAAGTCTAACCTGTGTTTGATAGTTTCATCTGTAAATTTGTATAAGTATTTATTCATTTTAAAAAAGCTTTAAGTGCTTGCCCTGATAGGGTGTTCTGTGCTTCATTAAATGAGCCACCGGTTGTAAAAACTATGCCTAAATATGTAAATTTGTGAACAATTTATATAGCGTTATGTTTATATGTAAATGCTAGGTTTTGATAGTTTCTTCCACCTTTACGGAAAATCATTACTTTCGTTTTTGACGTGTTAACAGTGAGTTTCCATTGGTTACAATATTGTTCAAGTAAATTAAGACTAGTTTGCAGTTCTTAACTGCTGTTTGCAAAAATTTCAATATCATCAGCATACAAAATTAGAAACATTTTGAACGTGTTTACATCAATACCCGGTAAGCCGCTGTGAAGGTAGATGTCTTCTATATCATTTAAAAACATGGCAAACAAAAACGGGCTTAAACATTCACCCTGACGTACCCTGAGCATTCATGGAAAACTTTCACTTAACATATTACAATATTTAACACGTGATTTAGTTGAGTCATACATGGAGCGAATAATATTCAAAATCCTACCTCTAATTCCTTATTTTATAAGTTTCAACCACAGGTTATCTCTTGTAACATAGTCAAATGCATTCGAAAAATCTATAAAGGCACAAAATAGTTGTTTACCTGAATTTAATAGATGAGATATGAGACCATTTAACACAAAAATATAGTCTACTGTGCTCATTGTAGGCCTAAATCCTGACTGTGCCTCAATGTAAACATTATATTTTTCGGCCCAATTTGACAAGCGTAAATTCAAAATTCGTGTAAATAATTTACCTAAATTGCTCAGTAATGTTATGCCCCTATAATTGTTAACATCATTTACATTTCCCTTTTTATGAAGAGGCACTACAAATCCTTCTGACCATTCAGTTGGAAAATATCCAATTTCAATTTTTTTATTAAACAATGATTCTAACAAAGGAAGTAACACAGCTTTACCATAAATGAAACACTCATTTAGGTAATCATCTGGCTCGCCACATCTATTTGTTTTTAAATTATTAATGCCTTTTAAAATTTCATCGGTCGTAATACAAACATTTAGTTCATCAAACATACATGTTAGCTCATCGCGCTCGTATCTTTCTATAAAAAACAGAACATCTTCATCAGGTGTGAAGAAATGTGTTTCTGGGTTATTAACCGCTTTAAAGTACATCTCAAAATCAGACAAAGGTATTGTCGATGGTTTAACATTGGCACAGCCCTTCAACATATTCCAATACACTTTCGCGTTTTTATAGCGAGCATTTGTTAATTCGGTTGTTTTCTTTTTATCATATTCATACCTACATTTACGTAAACATGTTGCTGTAACCATATTTACTCTATTTGTATCCGATTTATTTGTACGGTAAATATTTAGCATATGATAAAACGTATCCCTTTTTATAAAACATTCTTCGTTTAACCATTTATTATTTAATGTATGATTTTTATCAGATGTTTTACTTGGTTTGGCAATATTAAGATTTCGCTTAAACAAGGGAGACATAACGTTATCCATACACAGCTTAAATTCACTAATACATGTGGTTATGCCCTCTGGATTTACAGCGCATGATAATGAACGGCAAATGTGTTCCAGCTGATTGCGTACAGGGAGTGATGATATGCTATTTTCAAAACAAGTTTTTTTCCGATAGTCCCTTTTGTATACATAATCTTTACCACCAGTACTGCGGTTTAAATTATTGTCATCTGAAATCGATTCATCTCGGTACATGTTAATCCCAAAATTAATTGAACAGTGATCACTTAGTATGTTTGGTTCGTTGACATGAAAGTAATTAATAGCCGGGAATAAGTCCGGTGAACAAATAACATAATCAACTAAGCTTGAGCCCCTATGCCCAACAAATGTACATTTACCAATATATTTATCGGCACCCATTCGACCGTTAACTATACGTAATCCTGAAGATGTACATAAATCCAATAATTGATACCCGTTGTTATTAATGCGACCTTTATCTTGTGTATAACGTTTAATTTCTACGTCGGCAATATAATCGTCAGATAAAAAATCTAGATTCGAGTTATTTGAATCGTCTACTACATAATCTGGCGAGTCAGATGTGCGTGAGTTAAAGTCTCCAGCAAGTAAAATATAACAATTGCTTCGACATTTCGCATCAATTTCTGTAATAAAAGTTGTCAGTCTATTACAAATATTGTTATCGATCATTGTTTGGCGACTTCTATCATCTGGTACAACATAACATAAACAAAAATATAGATCTTTATCTAACATCAATGTGTCCTTTGAGATTTTTATGCATATAATGTCATCCTGGCTTGTAAAATTTAGTGTCTCATCACATACACATTTATTTCGTAGATAAATGACAATACCATCTGAAGAACGTTTACTGCCCTTCTTATTTTCTATTCTGTTCAAAACATAGTACTCAAAGTTATCAACATGTAAATCAGAGTTTATATTTGTCCAAGTTTCTGTTAAAAGTACAACATCATTATTTTCAAAAACTGTTTTTAATTCAACCCTGTACATTAAGAACAACGCACCGAAGCGTAGCTTTTTCCTCGTCGTTCTAGTTTATAAGTCTATTTATAGCTGGCGGGATAAACCCGGTGTCATCTTTTTCTGGTTTCCCGGTTTTCCCAGTTTTATTTATAGCATCCGTGTTTTTTCGAGGTGTACACGGTGAGGCACTTATGTCTCGGCTGTAGGGTTTCGATGAAAGCGATCTTCGATCCGCTCTAACTGAGGCACCTGAACCGCGTAAAGCTGGTCTTCCACGGGATTTTAAGCTGCTAGTAGCACTAGTTTCTGTGTTATTACACACAAACGGTTGTTTAGGAATATCACATTCTGTAGTGCATGTAAGTTGATTGTCACTTGGCAAGAGTGTAGTTTAAACAAGAAATATCTTTAAAAAAAGATATACGGCGTTGATAGTTCAATGAATGAGATCAAGGATAGCGAATGTCTTTTTTCTGTGCAGTTCTTAGCTGCATCACACGCAGTACGGGATGTTACGCGGAGTTTTCGCGGCTTATTTTACATTTTTACATATTGCTGGTCATAAACCTATAGATACAAAACAGAAAACCAAAAGAAGAATGGAAGTGAAATTAAAACATACGAGTCAACCGGCCACACGAGAAGTATCCGTATTTATAGGCGCGTTCTTCGAACAAACCTGTTTTAGTGGTTTGATTCGATTATTATCAGTATCGATAATCATCGCGCTCATGCTTAATACATTGGTCAATATGGTGGAATAATTATTGTTAAATTAATAAAAAATAATATTTATCATTGTTTTGTTGAAAACACATTAAGAATCTACATATTTCTGGTCTAAAGAAAATTCCAGGTCACCTATTTCACGGATAGCGTATTTATTATATAACTATTATTTTACTGGCCGCGAACTCCGGAGATGACCTGTATATAAACTCTGACATTCATACACTGGCCGCGAATTGACCCGGGTTGAAATGCAATGTATTAAAGTGAGGCCTCGCTTCCACTGCTCTTTATACTTTTACATGTTAACATGTTGACAAGAATATGGAAGTAAGTACTAAATATGAGAACATAGCCTTTAAATATAAACGCGTTGCGCTGGTAATTCTCTGAAAATAAACGGTGTACGCACAAACTGTATTTATGTCGAGAATTGAGTGTAAAACTGTTCTATCTATTAAACCTTTTCATTAGAAATAAAATTGTTTCATGCAGTAAAACAGTGTTACAAAGACGCGGATATGTTTCCAATGTTCTGGTGGAATACTCAAATCAGCCAATGGAATAAATGAAGTGTATTCATTCGTACCTAGCCGCGGGAAATTTTATTTGAATTTTATTGGACACTTACAAAGGTCAGGAGAGGTGAAAAGCTGGCTTAATTCAGCTTACGCCGAAAAATCGGTGGCACAACATAATTATTATTCTGACTGTGTTGATCTGTGTTTTAGATATTAGAACTGGATTTGTAGCCCGAGTATCGGCTGCCGATAAATGCGCTTGAGGTGCAGCGGGTGTTTGTGTTACCGGATGTTCCTCATTGTGTGATGAAAACAGATCAGAGCATGCATTTTGTGGTACCGGAAGTTCTCTTGTATGTTGTGCAGCGGGATGAACGTTCAGTGGCATCGATGGCTCCGTTGTTTGTATTCGAAACGTGCTCTCCAGTGACGGATATTCCGTTGGGACTTTGTTGGCATTGCATACTGTTGCATTATGTCTATTCAACTGTGTGCCAGAGAGGCTCAGATCGAGAGCAGCGTTACTCTGCGCGTACGGTTGAGATTTCACGATAGAATTGTTCTGGGTTGATAGACAATCATTACCTTCCGAGACATTATATGACGAATTTGAACCTTGGTGGATCGGCAATTGGTTTTCAACGCGGGGCTGTGCTGTTTGCTGTTCGCCATGTGATACCCTGCAATGTTGATCAAGTGCGTTAGGCCCCAAGACTAAACCGCTAGATTGAACTTCCATGTGTTCATCAAACAACTGCTGTGGGTGTAAGTCTGCTGCTGAACAAGACTGGTAAGTGACATTTTCATTCATGCGATCAGCAGATTTTATGTTGCTTAAGCGATCGAGATTTGCCAATCTGTTTTGGGACATCAACCTACCCCAGTCCGGTAGTTTGTCTCTGAGCAGTTTTCCATTAACTAGGAGATTTGCTGGGTATACTATTTGGACTTTCGCCCATGGGTAATCTGCTTTCGCCTGTTTGTACAAGGGCCATATACGTGATCGCGCGGTCTGTATTTCTTTAGGAAGATCGAAATCTATTGAGAAAGGTGTGCTCCTAAGCGCCGCAGCCCTACTCAGGATAAACTCATTGTTACAGAATCACGAAACTTTGCTATGATGGGCATTTTCTGGTGTTGTTGGTTACGGTTTCTAGCACCTAGCCTGTGCGCACGCTCAGGGTTTTTTTTTAGAAAAAGGGGAAGACGCTGGACGCTGGGTAAAAGGGGAAAATCGAGCGCGAAAGAGACATATTTGGGGAAAAAATAAAAACTGTTCATTTCAATGTCTATAACTCGCCTACAGACTTTAGGTTTTTTTTTTAGAAAAAGAGGCATGTCTCTGACCTTTTTGTTCTTAAACACATGAACAAGTATGATATTAAAGTCAAAGTCCTAAAAAAGTTGCAGGGGTAGATCTAATAATGGGAAATGTTTTCAACTGGGGCCGGGGAACGATGTCAATATTGTGATTTCAATTTCATGATGAATGGGTTGACGATCTAGACTTGCTACAGTATTGGAAGGGAAAGGTGCGGCAGCTGCCGATTGTCTACTTTCATTATCACAATAATCCGACAGTATTAATCGATGTTGATTACATGTACCTCCGAATCCTGCTGGGTTTCAACGGTTTTTGATGATTCATTCTTAAAAAATGTGTCAACGCAATTAATATTTTCCGAGTCCGAACGTTTTATTTTTTTCCTGTATGAACGCCAATTGTGAGACTTTTTTCTGTGTTAACGTTTATATCTGGCTTTCACATAACCCGGATGAAAATTCGACTGGTTTCCGGTAATTAATTGACAAAACACCCTTCTCGCGCAAGACCGGAATCCAGTAAAATAGTCACATGATTAATACGATTAGTTGCCCGGTTTCCATGACGTAATTTAAGAGCTATATATAGAATCACTGGGATTCCCAGATTTGAGTGTTCGTCGGGAGAGAGAGAGCGAGATTGTTGTACATGGTACAAATTGGATAAGTGTCGACTTCCCAAAAGAAAAAAAAAAACATTTCTTTGAGGGTAAAATATAATATTTTGGTGAAAAATTATATTTTTGGAGGGGAAATGGTAGTTTTAGGGGAAAAATTCTGGTAGGGGAATATCGGCGTCACTTTCTTAGTAAAAAAAACCCCTGACGCTCTATGAATAACATATTAGGGTTAATGTCTAATTTGTCACGCAAAAACTCTATGAGAATATTTGCACAATGCTCGTTATAGTTTTCAATAAACCCCCTAAATATGAAATTATTTCGTCTAGATCGCGCTTCCATGTCTATTGATTTGTAAGCCAGAGTTTTCAGGAAATCAGTTTGATAATTTGTTACGTTGATCACTTGGCCTACCTTTTCACTAACAGCACTAATTGTTTGATGCAAGCCATGAACATTTCTGCTACAGTTCACTTGTTCTTCTCTACTGAATCTTAATTCATCAAACAAATGCACTAGTTTGCGCTCTAAAGGGCTGTTTATAAAGTCATTTCTGGAAATCACAGTACCTTTATTCACTTTTTGCTCACTATCTCGCTCTTGGAAAATCTCGTAGCGATTCATTGTTGACACATTAAAGTCCATATTTCAATTCATCCTTTTCACAGATTTTTGTAAATTTAAGATCACAATCATATATATGTTACATTGAATTAATTTCACAAAGTTTATTCACAAATATAGGTAGATTTTAGCAATTTATCTCAAATTTTACGCTGCTTTAAAAAGTGCGCCTTAACCGTCCGCCATTTTTAATCCATGCATCGCAAATAAAATATATGAAACAAAAATAATCGCGAGTGATCTGAGTGAATGTGAATGTTTCAATACGGATCGACTATTGGAAGAAAGTCAAGTTATGAAATTTAGTTCTTTAACCAACGTGCTTTAAATCATAGTTTAAGCTTACTATTCCCTCCGCTTTATTTTCGAGCGGGTGGGGTACGATATTTGTCAAATCTTAGATAGATAAGATAGATGCCCTTAAATTAAAGCAATGTGAAACAGAGTATTGTCAAAGTTCCAGTCTCAACGATCTGGAACAATACGGATGAAGAAATAGAATCTCGATTTCTGGCCTCTCAAATAACAATGAGAAAGAAACATCAATTACTGTGTGGCCGAAGAAACGGTGATACTGTTGAGTCAAAAGCTTGGCCTTTAATTGGGAAGTACGAATGTTGACGTTGCCCATCGATTTGGGATATATCAGATAAAAGCCGACCAGTCATTATAAAATGTGACAGGCGGCAAACAAAAATCAAGATTATGATACTTTATAAATAAACGAAGACATAACAAAACCAAATGCAGAAGTTTTAGCATCATTACGTCTGATGGAACCTGAGTTAGTGGAGAATGTCTGGTCCCGGAAAGCTTTTCGTGCGTTACAGAGGACATGAGCGCAACGAGCTAGTGTCATCTGACACCAACAAACTTTGGCTGACAAAGCCATGGCCAAACAAAAACCAGGTGACACCCGGTACAACTTACGCCCGCAGTGTCAGATGGACAGCAACCCAAGACCGGCCAACAGAACGTAAACCTTTGAACAGTGTCAATTACTCGGGTCCCGGA
This sequence comes from Dreissena polymorpha, assembly GCF_020536995.1. Classification (NCBI taxonomy): domain Eukaryota; kingdom Metazoa; phylum Mollusca; class Bivalvia; order Myida; family Dreissenidae; genus Dreissena; species Dreissena polymorpha. The sequence continues at coordinate 70,667,016 of NC_068359.1, forward strand.
TATTGTGTACCCAAAGAAATTATGTCTTGCAACTATTTCATCAACTGTAATATGTGTAGCTGTTCAAAACACGCACGCACACATGAACGCACGCATGGAAGCAGGCACGCATACACCGACACATCCTCACCTACATCCCATACACGCACGCGAGCACGCACACGCACGCACACACCACATGCTTATCAACCACCAAATATCATACAACCACATTTATATATAGAAATATTAAGAATTTCTCATAGTTATTTAAAAAACATCTGTGTTTATTATACAATAGTACATAAATTATCTTAGTGTGTAACATTTGATATCGTATATATATTGGTATTCTGTAACCTTCTCAGAGTTACATTTACCCATTCTATACATAGATGGTGACGTCACTACGTTATTATCTCAAAGAGCGTTGACACATTGACATTTACCGGTAATACTCTCAGAGTTTCTTCCCCTAGATGAAATATTGCCATGAATAGACACATTGACGAAATTGAAAAGTCACCGGAAAACAATTAAAACGGAGAATTGATATATCCACTAAAGGTATTTACACGTCTTTGTACAATACAGAGTTGATAAATTGTAAGATGATGAGAATATGAATTTTTAGCATGAACCGAGTATGTCTGGTAATCTTGCGCACTTCGCATTTGGGAATCTCGCAGACGACGTATGGTTTTCTTTAGTGATGAAAGATGGAATTTCACATTATAAAGAATAAACGGATTTAAAAGTTACGTATTCCATGCAAAATTAAATTCGATCATTACATTTAGACACCGATTGCGTCATCCCTATACATCGTTAACACTGGCCTTCTTACAAAAAATTCAAAATGAATCACAAATTCCCTGCAGTCTTTAGCATTTTCATACTTTAAATTATGAATTCATAAATCCAGCGTGTAACTTAGCATTCCATTGCACAATATCCGATCAGTTTTGGTATTTTTTGCCATGAAAATATATCGCATCAGACGACATAGTCATCATTTCCCGCCATTCTGTCAAACCTATTTGGTATGATCTCCGCATGCGCAATGGCCTAGTTTTGATATTTTCTGTAAACTATGAAAGCATGATCGTGGTATCAAACCTGTTATGCATTTTTTTCACGCATACCCGTACTTTTTTATTAATTGTACACTATTATTAGTGACTATATTATTTATTGATTTGTAGTGAACAAAAACTGCACTAGAAATCCACATTTAATTTCAATGGTTTTACAAACTGATTTTAAAAATATTTTTCTGGAATGTTTTTTGTCAATAATTGGACACCATATGTCTACAATTTTGGAAATTTTGCCTAAACGAGGTCATTATACAAAGTGCGCAAGATTACCGGACACTGTGATAGTTTGAAAATGAGGTGAGTCATGTTTGTTTTGAAATCAAATTGGACAGTTCTTCACTGAATTAATTAGATATTTTTGTGTTTATAAGCACATGAACTTATTATTTTCATAATAAATTTAGATATTTTGTTGCAAATTTATAAAAGAATATGTTTTTAAACCAATTGATCCTTAACTGCGCAAGATTACCGGACAGCATCGTATAGTCAGTATAATACAGTGTATTTAAAGCTGGATATCCACAAAGCATTTTCAATGCTACATAAAATATTTAGTTTTAGTTTTACTATGTTATCTTTGCTTTTTAATATGTCCATGTTTATTGTTTTGGATCATTTACTAAGTCTATTCTCGAGAAATGTTAAAGATATTCTAAAATAAAAAATATTCAGAGCACACTATTAAAAGGATGTATGATCAGATCGGATCCAAAGATCAGTAGACTTTACAAGGTGAAAAGCCATCATAATATGTGTGCAGCCAAGAAGAAAACAATGCAATAGCAAAACTATATAAAAACTAACTAGAAATGGCGCTGCAGAGGACGACGCGTATCCCTACACCGCATGTTTGATCTAGGGGTCACCCCAGGGTTGGTAATGGGGCCATGCAGTTCTCCAGCTAGGATTTGAAAATGGCAGGGGGGGGGGCTTTTTTGTCAAAAGGGCACTTTGGACGCAGTATTTTGTCAAAAGGGCACTTTCGAGCCCGCGGCGTTTCTGAAATGCTTCCTCTTGCATATTAAATTTATATGTTATTTATAATTGTTAGAATATATTTTTCAATTATTATTAAACAATAAAAATATAATGTCTACAATCAGGAATAAGTTAATAACAATGTACCGGGTATTAAAATAAGAGATTTATTGTTCATCATATGTAAAAAAAATGTTTTTTTTTTTTTGTTTTTTAGGGCAGGGGGAGGGCCTAGGAGGGGCAGGGCGGAAGTTCGGGAGGGCAGGACGGGGCGCCCTTCAATTTAGGTCTAGCTGGAGCACTGGGCCATTCATAGTTGAGATTGGCCGTATTGTCATAAGAGATGTTCAGTATCAATTGGAAGTGAATTGGTGTAGAAATGAAGAAGTTAATGTAAAATATTATAAAACAAGAGATGTGTTTGTCAGAAACACAATGCCCCCTCCTTCGCCGCTTTGATTTATTAAAAAAAAAAAATTAGGCAGATTCATTACTTTCCTCCCTTAAAAGCTTATTACTTCCCTTGGTATTGTTTTTTTTTACCTTAACCCTAACCTTTCACCACTCAAATGTGCAGCTCCATGAGATACTCATGCATGCCAAATATCAAGTTGCTATCTTAAATATTGCAAAAGTTATCGCCAATGCACCATACTGGGGGCATAAAAATGAGTGAAAATCTCTAACCCGGCCCCACCCCAACCCCTATTACTTTTGACCCAGGGGTCAGATCAAAATTCCAAATAGTGCAGGGTCGCACATATGCTGATAGCTACCATGTGTGTAACTTTCAAGATTCTAGTGCTTATAGTGTAGGAGGAGATAGTGGCCAGGACAGACAGACGGACTGACAGACGGAAGGAGATAACCACAATATCACCACGCTTTTAAAAAAGCGTGTGGATAAAAATGAAGATAATAGGGAAATACCGGACCAAACATGTACCGGTATACTTAATACTATAGCATCTTATTATCAGTCTCTTATCAGCAAACAATTAATATTGAAAACTTTAATAACTTATGTAAACGGAATCAATTGTCCAAACTTAACCCAGGCAGAGGCCATTTCAGTTGAAGATATCAACTTAATATGAAGCTTCAACAGTTTAAAAAAATATGTTAAATAATAAAAGCCCAGGAAGGTCTGGCTTCAATGCTGAATTTTAGGCTTAGCTCGGCTGTTTTCGGACTAAATCCTAGATCCTAGGTATTGTCATAGCCAGCTCGCCGTCCGACGTCCACGTCGTGCTAAAACCTTAACCTCTTCAATCTAAGTGCTTCCACCTGCAACTTTGAAACTTCATATGTAGATGCATCTTGATGAGTTCTACATGCCACACCCATTTTGGGGTCACTAGGTCATAGGGCAAGGTCACTGTGACCTTTAAATTTTTTAAAAAAATTCGGACAAGCTTTCATTTATTCAAAACTGCACGCACAGCCGAGCGTTGGAACCTGTTATGCAGTGCTGTTGTTATAAAATGTTCTGTGAAAAAAAGGTACCTTTGTTGTCAGATCCATAAATTAAATTGTGGAAATGTATCTATATCACAAAGTTTGTGACAAACTCAGGGTATAATAACCTGTATTCCAAAGGGTGATAAATCAAGGCTTATTACAAAATTTGCGCCATAAAATTACTCTTTTAAATACTGTTATAAAATTGCATCGGGAGTCATAGATAATAGATTAAAAATATTTATGGACGATTTAATTCATAAGGACCAGACGGTTTCATTAAAGGGAGATCGTATACAAACAATAATAAAATATTCGTACCTGCATCTCACGACTTTTCAAACCCTTTTTAAATGTTAATATTAATCTGAAGTAGTAAAAGTATCTTTTCAATTTTGATCTTTCTCCGTTTAAAGGGATCTTTTCACGGTTTGGTAAATTGACAAAATTGAAAAAAGTTGTTTCAGGTTCGCAAATTTTCGTGTTAGTTATGATATTTGTGAGGAAACAGTATCACTGAACACTTACCATAGTCCAATAAAGCCATTATATGTATCTTTTGACGATTTGAAAACCTAAAAATTATAAAGCGTTGCAACGCGAAACGATTGAATAATTTGGAGAGTTCTGTTGTCGTTTAAATTTACGTAACTACGAATATTGCTTATATACGGTATAAAATACTTAAATTGTGTATGCCCGGCGGAATAGCCGAGAGGGCTAATGCGTTTTTACTCTTCAGACTAACTCCAGGACTCCGGGGTTCACTGGTTAGAGCCCTGGTACCGGCTACTTTAAAAAAAAAAAATTTATTCCTGATTTTTTACTAGAGCTTTTAAGATCCAATGTTTACATTTATCAATATAAAGCATTTAATGACAAACTTCAAAATATGCCAAAATCTGTGAAAAGGCCCCTTTAAGATCTCCCCCAAAGACACCAAGTACTGGTTCTAGGCCCAGGAAACGGACTCGAGAGCGTTTATATAAGCCTAAGGCTTTCGATGCAATCGAGCTAAAATAAATAGGTTTAAACTAAACTAAGATGTTTTTGAAAGTGAAACTTGTTTCTTCTTCATTATTTTTTATCGAGTGCACCGGGATTGTCTCCCATATGGCCATCGCCCCCAGAAAGACGTGTAAGTTGGTTACGGGGGATAGTGCAAGATACAGGAGACACCCCGTTCCAGAGGTGACCCTGGGTCTTTTAGTGCCCGGTGTATAGTACCTAGTACACTGCACCTCGGTTTAACGTCTCATGCGAAAGACGAGTTAGTAGGTAGGTGCAGCGGGGGATCGAACCAGCGATCTCTGGATTGTGAAGCCAGTGTGTTACTTCTAGACCACGGATCCGCTACGTGAAACTTGTCTTTTTTTTTAAAATCAGAGTTTATTTACAGGTCCCACCGGCCTCTTCACGAGGTCTTTGAGGTCCGACCTGCCGTGGAACTTGTCTTTTTTTTCTTTTTTTTTAAATCAGAGTTTATTTACAGGTCCTACCGGCCTCTTCACGAGGTCTTTGAGGTTCGACCTGCCCCTGTGACCTTTCAGGAGATAAAAGTTGTTTTAAGTCAGAGTAGGTCAGATTTACCCCGGTTGTCCGGGTTTTTCTTTTTTTTTTTTTTTTTTTTTTTTTTTTTTTTTTTTTTTTTTCATTATTTTTTATCGAGTGCACCGGGATTGTCTCCCATATGGCCATCGCCCCCAGAAAGACGTGTTAGTTGGTTACGGGGGATAGTGCATGATACAGGAGACACCCCGTTCCAGAGGTGACCCTGGGTCTTTTAGTGCCCGGTGTATAGCACCTAGTACACTGCACCTCGGTTTAACGTCTCATGCGAAAGACGAGTTAGTAGGTTTGGTGCAGCGGGGGATCGAACCAGCGATCTCTGGATTGTGAAGCCAGTGTGTTACCACTAGACCACGGATCCGCTACTGTCCGGGTTTTTCACGTTTGACCCCGCTATTTATACTAAAACTGTCTCGACGTCAATGACATGTGACGACCGTTAAACATTCGGTACCCCTCGCAGATTATCTTAATCGGACTCGGGAGAAATACGGGTTGAAAGTAGTCCGCCCACGTGATACCATTCTAAGAATTTTACAACAACAAAAACAATAACAACGATGGCGTCAGAATGTGATCTTTGTGTAAATAGCCACAGAGATGTTTATTTAAGTCACGGAAGAAAGCGGGAGGACTTGAAAGCGGCGGCCTTAGAATTCTTCCCACTGTATACCAGCGTTATCCAGCGTATTTGCGCCAACTGCTGGTCGAAAATATCAAAATTTCGTGCATTCAAACGGTATTCACATGATTAAGAAAAATCTGCCCATTACTTGTACACTCTTTAGACGTAATATTATGCTGATCATGTAGTTATCCAGGTCATTTGCATTGACGTACCAGGTCAAGATGTAGAAAGCTGACCGGCAACAGAAATGACTGGCTATTCGAGCAGTCTTGCCAGCTCCTTTTGATAATTTCTGTGCCCCCCCCCAGCTGAAATGATTCACGTTCAGAATAAAGCCGAGAGTCTGCCAAAGCAAAAATCATCAAAAGACTCTATGGCGGCAATTTATATTAACTACCTCCTGTTTGTTTATATTGATATTTTTATTATTCATGATCACAATGTTGTGTTCAAACTGGTACTAGTAAAAATAAAGTAAAAATGTATTGTTTATAGAAGGAAATGGAAAATGTAAAAATATCATAAGACAACTCTATTATAACTATATCTTTAGTTCTTTCCATATATCAATGTAGCATGAAGCTAGATATGCATTCATCTTGTTTTATAATTCAAATAGAAAATTGACTTTACAATTTTGCTTACTTATAACTTGACTTTATTTCAAAATAAGCACTAGTTAAGATGTTTTTACCATTAATAAAAAGGAGAAATTGTGAAAAATCAGATAAAAAAGGATTTTGCACATTAAATAATTATAGTTAAGTTAGTTTTAACATGTTTTATTAAGGGTGGTAAATATGGTGAACTTCTATGTTTGTATAGTTGAGTTATCTTTCTTGAATAATTACTTGTTGAGTAAGTGATATGCATTTTTCAGATGTCAGTTGTCTGTGTTGTCAAACAATATTTATTATTGTTTTATAAGGTTGAATGATTAATAGACAAGGCAGTCTGCAATTCAAGTAAATTGATATCTTTGCAATTCATGTGAATTGATATTTGTCCTTGTAATTAATATTATACATCATTGATTATAAAATGGATTTGTATTCAGTTGTCAAGGTGCTTAATTGTCATATACATGTACAATTATAGTTGAAATTAGATACTTGATTTCACAAAACAGTCAAGTATTTATAGGGCTGTAAAGTTCGAATGTGTATATGTAGGGATTCAAGGAATCGAGTACTCTTAACAAGAAAATTATGGAAGATATGTATAGCAACAGGTATATGTATGCATGTCATAAATTATGATAAGTATGACTATCAGTTTCATGATAAAAACCATAGATGAGACGAGTTATAATTAGAATTGTAATTATGCATCCATTTATAATTCCATTGTTACTGGAATTAAAGTATAAATTTGTTGAATTGTTGTTGGTAATAATTATGCATGTATCGCAAATCGGTAACACTTGGCATTGTTATTGACATATTTTAGGCTAAATGGTAATGAGAATTCAAAATGTAATAGTCTTAAATAAGTAAGTCTAGCTCTCGAAGTATACATGATTAATTAATACTATTTAGAACTGTCTATTTAGTCAGTTGATGGAAATAGGCTATATCAGATATAAATGAACACACATGTTATAGATTTGTATCGCTGAAAGTAGCTCAGGCACCTAGTCCCCCGAGTTATAACTCATATTAGCTGCTCTGTGGCAGGGGTATCATCGGGCGCCACCCGACTCATTGTAGCTAGGTTCGGCTTATATCGGCTTCTCCCATTTAAAGTTTAAAAATCCGAGTGTCACTTGTGTTCGGAGGCACAGCACTTTAAATGAACACACATTTTTAAGACTTGTTTTGTCTTTATCAGGTGTAAATGAACACACATTTTTAAGACTTGTTTTGTCTTTATCAGATGTAAATGTACACACATTTTATAGACTTGTTTTGTCTTTGTCAGATGTAAATGGACACTCATTTTTAAGACTTGTTTTGTCATTATCAGATGTAAATGAACACACATTTTAAAGACTTGTTTTGTCTTTATTAGATGTAAATGAACACACATTTTTAAGACTTGTTTTGTCTTTATCAGATGTTTCTTTCACTCTTCACACTTCACTCAAATGAGTCCTAGACTATTATCTCACTTGTTCTCACTTGTTCAAGTGTACATTTTTACAATTTGAAAAACATCCATTAGGGCTTCCTGAGTATTGTGTTTCACTGAAACCAAAGTGTTTGACCAGCAGCAATCTTAGACAATTAACGTCATCTTGGCAGTACTGTATTATGGAATCTGATATACCCTTCCTAGCCTTTGATATGTAATTATTATTGTATTACAAGATAGCTTCAGAAGATTGACCTTTTCTTCCGGCTCAACCTATTTACTGCATGTAGGCCTCCAAACTGGTAGGTGGTCTACAGTGATTTACCCTTGATATACTTGGGGCATCTAGTCCCATTCCCAAAGCAACTGTCGCAAGCACAAGGCGAATTGTTGGTTTCTTCTTGCACAAGTCACTCACAATAAAGGATTTCATTGCTTTTGTATAATCCTTATGATACTGAGCAAATATTCTATTCTCCGGAATTTCCTCACCAGTATATTGTCTTTTACCTAAATAAGAATTAAGGTACTGGTAAAAATAACCCAAAGCCTCCAAAGTTTCAACATACATGATAGTTACTGAGAAGTCACTGCTCACACTCTCTGTTGGTACACAGATGAATGAAAGATCTTTTGAATCTTCTTTGTGTGTAGTGCTTCTGTGTGGCTATAGATTATATTGTAGACATTCTTCAGCTCTGTCAGATCAAACATCTTACCGAGGACAGATGTAGTGGGAGATTCTGAAAGATTGATGAAAAAATGAATCAATATAATTATATACTAACCAAGCAAAACAGTATATGTAAAAGGCCTTTTAATATATAAGTATATATTAAGTTATATAAAATAAGTAGCTCCAGTACCTAACGTTTATTGACACCTTAGAAAAGTCTAGTTTATCTTAAGAAAAGTCTTCTGAAATACAAAGGCTTGCCAGTTGCCATTTTGCCAATATCTGCATTCATATATCTGTGTGCATTCCACAAAAAATGTCAGGAACCGTGAAATACATGGAGGATCATATTGTAATGTTTGTAGTTTAACCATTATGCATTTGTAAATAACTATGTTGGAGACAATCAAGACATTAAGCTTAAATAAATTAATAAAATCACAAAATTTGGCCCAAATTGGCAGTGGAAGCAGAAATTGCATCTTAGAATTATATTATTATAACAACAACAGACCCGGTTTGATTTGGTCTGTTCGTGGTTGTAATGGTAAATGCTACACCACTCACGCCACTAGTACACAAACCTTCAGTTTCTTTGTCTGACCAGTGTTCCTTAATGTTACCTCATTATCATCAAAGGTCACTATCTCTTTGGCATCATAAGACAGATAACAGCCTTTCAGGTTTTTGGATCTTAAGCTTTGTATCTGAGTAGGGAAGAAATTAATAAAATATTATAAATTTGTATTTCCCTGCATAAGGAACAACTGCATAATACCACATTCCATACTTTACATCTCTTGTAATCAATCTTAAAAAGATAGTAGGAAAGTGTTTTTTTTCAAATTAAATAAATAAATATTTATTAGTGGTCAATACAATACCCAGTACCGTAAAACATTTTATGATTTAACAAGGCTTGTCACCATAGGATGACATATGCCCCCTTTTTCCCTATTTTTTTCGAAAACTAAACGCAAAGTGTAACAGAATTTCAGACAGACAGACAGACGGACGGTGCAATCACTATATGCCCACCTTTGGGGGCATAAAAATAAGCTATGAATAGCATTTTTCCTGTAATAACTTAACATACATGTATATGTTTACCAGAACATCAATCTCCTTTCAGTTTCATAATTTCTAATAAATACATTTATATTTTCTTAAGACCAGAGCTAAATCATGAATGTAAGTGAAAATCAACCACAATGAAGATGCATCTATGCACTGAACCTGGTCTTCCATGATGGAATTAAGTGGTGCAACCACTATTGCTATCATAGGTTCAGCTGCACCTGTTTTCTTCTGAATTAAATACGGCAGAAGTTGATATATAATACTCTTGCCGAAGCCGGTTGGTAATATCGCCACGGTATCAATCCCATTCCATAAATCCTGTAGAGTTTGTACTTGCTCTGGCTTCAGAGTATAGAAAATCCCCATTTTCATCTTTGCAAAATGTAAACAACTCGCAAAGTCGGCCATGTTTGTTTTTACTATGTGATTTTGATTCGCGTAGGCCCGCGTAGGTAGACCGCAATACCGCTTTCGAAATGTGTATTCATACTATCTCCTTCGAGGTACTTATCCGATGTTTGACGGAAAGGGCCGAGAATGTGCGATTGGACCGTTAAAGTAAAAATACCTACCAATGAACGTCATACGAAATGGCGGATTTTAATGAATGAATAGGATGCAAGTGCGATTAACAATAATAAGTTTAATCGTTGACAAATACACAAGTTTAACAATGGTATGACTTTTAATAAATTAATAAGATATTTATCTTTAATGTTTAATTTAAATTCTTACTGTGATTATGATATTTAATCGAAAACGAGCCTTAGTTAAATTACGAAATACAATTACAACTGGGTGGGGTAACGGCCTATCAATGGTCCTTTGTACAAAATACACTTTCTTTCTTTGGTCCAGACTTAAAGTGTTTGTTTCAAATGCTTTACAATTCTAAGTTTCTCAGAGTTATTACACATGTACTTTCTTCTCCATTGAAAGGGGCTGCAGGCAATGAGATCTGCGCTTAAGTTTTGTAACTTGTATTGAGAGATAACAAGAAACTAAAAGGTATAACAAAACATACATTTAAACATAAATGGTCCCAGTTTGTGGACAACAGTACTATTTTATTAGACGGTACCGAAGAATCATTGAATGAAACACTAATTGTTATACAAAATTTTTCAAATATTTCAGGTCTCAATGTTAACTTAGATAAAACAAATGTGGTATATGGATTGTCAAGCACAAATATAGTTCTCATGCCATAAAAACAAAATGGGAATTAAACTGGATGCAATACAGCTTTAAGGTACTTGGAATAAATTTCCATGTTGACCTGTCAATTATATTTCAAACATATTACAATAAACAAATTATTAATATGGAAAACATTCAGAAAAATTGGAAAAGAAGAATTTTAACTCCTTTTGGAAAGATTGTTATTGTGGAAACACTTATTGTGTCAATATTTAATCAATTGTTAATTTCACTGCCTTATCCACCAAATACCGTTTTAAAATCAATATTATCTTCTGTTCTGACTTTTATTTGGGATGGGCATAGTAAAGTCTACAACAAAAGTAAAATACTAAAGTGATGGAGATTTAAACATGATCAATTTGGATGCATTTATTGTAGTATTGAAACTTACCTGGTTACACAAAATTCAATCCTTTAGAGAAAATTGGATACATATATCACAGCTGTACTTTGATACTTAAAATCTTTTAAGTTGCAGTTGTCATAATGCTTTAAATATATCTAACAGAATTTTTACTTTGATACTTAAAAACTTTTAAGTTGCAGTTGTCATAATGCTTTAAATATATCTTACAGAATTCCAACCCTTTGTGGATAGATGTTTTTAAAAGCTTCTCACTTTATTGTAGTGAATTAGAAGTAAAAGCAGAAGAATTATTGTATTATCCACTTGTTTATAATCCAAATATACTGATAGGAAATAAAAGTGTTTTCTTAAAGTAATGGTTTGATGCTAGAATTAACTGTAAAGGTGATATTTAAAAAAAATGGAACCTTTATTTCTGTTGATGAATTAAGGGATTTGAAAATTTTGAATATAAACTTCATTAATTATATAGGGGTGACAAGAGCAATAGATAAATTTGTGAAAAAATATTGTATACCCTGTCATCCCCAGCAAATGATCAAACCCTTTTTGCCCCCATTAATACAACTAATATTAAAAAAGGCATCGGGTGCTAAAAGACTGTACAATATGGTAAATAATAAATGAACAACCTTCTGTAAAAGCAACATGAGGTAATTAAAACGCAATACCATAATTAATGAAAATGAATGGAATTGCATTTTTGAACTTCCCTTTGTAATAACAAATGATGTAAAGGTACAGTGGTTCCAATATACCGGTAGAATAATGCATAGGATATTTAATTGGAACAAATAGTCTTTTGAAGAAAATGAAAATAACTGTTCTTTTTGCAAACAAAGTGAGGACATTTTAGAACATTTATTCTGGGAATGTCAGATATCTTAAGAATTAATTGATGAGATATTACCAGGATAATTGTTTACTTTCAAGAATATGAAACATTTTCTTTAACAAATTAAACAAAGTCAACTAGAGCCACACATAATGTTATTTTGTTTATTTTGTTTATTAAGCGATACTTATACAAGTCATATATGAATAATGTCATTCCATACATTACTGGAGTTAAAAAAACAACATAAAGTATAAATATGATAACTTAAAAAAATATTAATTTCAAGAAATAACCCAGAATCTTTTGACAGGGAATGGGAATGGTTTACTACTATTGTTATGTAGAACAAACTTAGTTTTTAAATTTAATGAATATTTTATTATTGTAGTTCTTTACAACTTTGTACAAATACTATTTTAAACTCTTAGAACCAAGCTGTAATCTTAAAAGAAATTAAAGGTAGGACCTATGTGTCCTAAATCACAAAACCATGTTCTTATTTTTGGTTGACTATGCCTTTTTATGCCCCCTTTCGAAGAAAAGGGGGCATATAGTGATTGGACTGTCCGTCCGTCTGTCTGTCCGTCTGTCTTTCCGTCACACTTTGCGTTAAGGTTTCGAAAAATGCTCATAACTTTTATGTCCCTTGAGACCACAGGTGGTTAGCGTGTGGCTATGATATTAATTAATGAAAACATCATTTTGAATGATAAATATTATAACGAAAAATTTACTTTTCTGAAAAAAATATTTCACTATCATATATATATATATATATATATATATATATATATATATATATATATGCATACCATATATAACAAGGTATGCAACTCAAAATCAGCCCAAAACGGGGTGCATCGCTTTGAACAGCCATATCTTCATCAATTGTGCAGCGATTTTCACGATCTTGGTCTTATTCAACGCAGAAATGAATTTCCTTTCTGGAAATGTATGTGTCTTGCAATATTTTTACAAATGCTGGGTCAATTTTTAAGAAATAACACGATACACAACACGCATGACCCAGTTGACAGTGATCATGCATTCTTTATGAATGAAATCTCCAGTTGTAAAGACACACCTCCGCATTGGACCAATGAAATCACTCGTGTGTTTAAAATGTCAGTTAGTTGAAATCTATGTAAACAAAGGTTTCAAACGGCGCTGGACAGTTAGTCTTGATGCAGAATGTAACGACAAGAACGGTAATAATGTTTTTTCATACGTTTTATTGAATTATGGTATCGAACTACATGAACTTTGTAGGGAAGTTGCCCTTTACTCCGTGAAGATTTCAGTCTTAAAGACAGCATGATCACTGTCAACTGGGTCATGCGAGTTGTGTATCGTGTTATTTCTTAAAAGTTGACCCAGCATTTGTAAAAATATTGCAAGACATATACATTTCCAGAAAGGAAATTCATTTCTGCGTTGAATAAGACCGAGATCGTGAAAATCGCTGCACAATTGATGAAGATATGGCTGTTCAAAGCGATGCACCCCGTTTTGGGCTGATTTTGAGTTGCATACCTTGTTATATATATATTTGATAGTGAATTTTTTTTTCAGTAAAGTTAATTTTTCGTTATAATATGATTATCTTTCATTTAAAATGATGTTTTCACTAATTAATATCATAGCCACACGCTAACCACCTGTGCTTGAGACATAACCTTCATATTTGGTATGCATGTGTATATGAGGAGGCCTTTCCATACGCACAAAAATTTTCACTCCTGTGACCAAAACCTTGAACTTAGGGTCCGGTTAAAATTTCGAAATCTGCGTTTAAGTTTCGAAAAATGCTCATAACTTCTATGTCCCTTGTGATATAACCTTCATTTTTGGTATGCATGTGTATATGGACGAGGCCTTTCCATACGCACAAAAATTTTCACCCCTGTGACCTTGACATTGAACTTAGGGTCCGCGTTTAGGTTTCGAAATCTGCGTTTAATTTTCGAAAAATGCTCATAACTTCTATCAAAGCGTTAATAGGGGGCATATGTCATCCTATGGTGACAGCTCTTGTTTTCCTCTAAATATGCAAATACAATTTGCTTATTACAATTTCAACATACATGTACATTAAAATTGTAAACGTCATGGAAATATTTTTTTGAACGTACCTATTATTGGTTTTTTGCTATTTTTAATCTTGAATTAAAATGTTTAATTTATGACGCAAGTTTATTCTGGTTCAAAGTTGTTATTTACCTTTCTAAAAATAGATTTCTTAGCACTTTCTAAAAATAGATTTCTTAGCACAGTTCACTTTCACCTTTTTAGCTCACCTGAGCACAATGTGCTCATGGTGATGTTTTGTGATCCCTTTTTGTCTGTCGAGCGTCGGGCGGTGTCAACATTTACCTTGTTAACATTCATTGTCCAATCTTTATGAAATTTGGTCAGAAGATTTGTCTCAACGATAGTTTGAATGAGTTAGAAAATGGTTACCGTTCGGTTGCGTGAAAAACATGGCTGCCAGGGAGCGGGGCATTTTTCCTAATATGGCTAAATATGGCTATTATAAAAGCTTATTAACACTCTAGAGTCCACATTTTTTGTCCAATTTTCATGAAACTGAAAGTCTGAAGATTCGTCCCAATGAAATCTTGCACGAGTTTGAAAATTATTTTGGTTGGTTGGAAAACATGGCCCCCAGGGGGCGGGGCATTTTTCCTTATATGGCTATAGTAAAACCCTGTCAACACTCTAGATATCACATTTATTGTCCGATCATCATGAAACTTGGTCAGAAGATTTGTTCAAATGATATCTTGGACGAGTTCGAACATGGTTCTAGTTGGTTGAAAAACATGGCAACCAGTGGACGGGGCATTTTTCGTATATCGCTATATATGGCTTACGTAAAACCTTGTTAACACTCTTGAAGCCACATTTATTGTCCGATCATAATGAAACTTGGTCAGAAGACTTGTTCTAATGATATCTTGGACGTTTTCGAAAATGGTTCCAGCTGGTTGAAGAGCATGGCTGCCATTTGGCTGGGCATTTTTAGCTCACCTGAGCACAACGTGCTCATGGTGAGCTTTTGTGATCGCCTTTTGTCCGTCGTCCGTCGTGCGTCTTCAGTCGTCCGTCGTGCGTCGTCAACATTTGCCTTGTGAACACTTCAGAGGTCACATTTATTGTCCGATCTTCATGAAACTTTGTCAGAATATTTGTCCCAAAGATACCTCGACTGATTTCGAAACTGTATCATGCTGGGTCAAAAACTAGGTCACTAGGTAAAAAAAAGAAAAACCTTGTGAACACTGTAGAAGTCACATTTGATGCCCAATCTTCATGTAACTTTGTCAAAATGTTTGTCTAAATGATATGTTGGTTGAGTTCAAAAATGGTTCCGGTCCAAACGCACAAACGCAGCCCCTTTACTACTATATTAAACTAAAATACCTTTAAAAACTTGTCTTACCCTTGCAACACCATTAAAACACCTGAAAATATCCAATAGCACAACAGAGAGAGCCCATGTGAATTTACACCAAGACACAGGGCAGTAGAGTAATATCTGTACTAATCTATGTTTATGTACTAACCAGTCCTCCGCGAGGGACGTTAAACGGGGGTGCAGTGTATCGGTGCTGTACACCGGGCACTTAAAAGAACCAGGGGCGCCTCTGGAATCGGGGCGCCCTCTGTATCCCGCTCGAACCCCCACTAACACCTCTTGGGGCGGAGCGCACAAAAACCACACACAAACTATAAGGAATAAACATTAATGCCAATAAGGATAATGCTAATATAGAGATAATAGGAATACTGCAAAAACCATTTCGATAAAAGGCAAACCACTATATAATCCATAAAAAAAAGCATCTAGACACATTAAGGTCTCATTGGCCATCGTGCTCTGATGTATAATATGACCTAATTTTCTCCCCTGAAGTGTCACAGGGGCAGGTCGATACATCTGTAGTCGCGAAGACGCTGGACGACCTGTAAATAAATCTCAAACACACACACGCATGGTTCCGGTCCATTGAAAAACAAGGCCGCCAGGGGGCGAGGCAGTATTCCTTATATGGCTGTAGGGAAACCTTGTGAACACTCTAGATGTCCCATTTTTTGCGCAATCATCATGAAACTTGGTCAAAACATTGGTGTCATTTATATCTCGGATGAGTTCGAAAATGGTCCAGATCGGTGAAAAAAACATAGCCGCCATGGGGCGGGGCAGTTTTCTCTATATGTATGTAGTGAAAACATGTGAACAGTCTAATGTTAAAGAAAGATACCCTGTACATACTTTCTAATACTGGTAGTTAACTTCCTCGTTAAAACCTTGTTAACACTCTAGAGGCCACATTTACTGTCCGATCTTCATGAAACTTTGTCAGAAGATTAATCCCGATAATATCTTGGACAAGTTCAAAAATGATGCCGGTTGGTTGAAAAACATGGCTGCAAGCGGGCGGGGTATTTTTCCTTTTATGGCTATAGTAAAACCTTGTTAAAACTCTAGAGGCCACATTTATTCTCCGATCTTCATGAAACTTGGTGAAAAGATTTGTCCCAATAATATCTTGTTATCGCAGGTGAGCGACTTTGGGCCTTTCAGGCCCCCTTGTTCGTTATATTGCTGTAGTAAAACCATGTTAACACCCTAGAGGCCAAATTTATAGTCAGATCTTCATGAAACTTGAAAAACACGGCTTCAATGTGGCGGGCATTATTCCTTACATGGCTATATATAATTTAAGTAATACCTTGTTAACACTATAGAGGCCACAATTATTGTCTTATCTTAATGAAACTTTAGAAGTTTTGTCCCAATGATATCTTGGACGAGTTTGAAAATAATTCTGGTTGTTCGAAAATTATGGCCGCCAGGGGTCGGGGATTTATCCTAATATGGCTTTAATAAAACCTTGTTAGCACTGTAAAAGTTACATTTATAGTTCGCTCTGCATGACACTTGGTCAGAACATCTGTTCTTATGATATATTGGGGCTGCACTGAGCAGGTCAGTCATTTGTATCTCAGGCGAGTGACTTTGAGCCTTTCAGGCCCTCTTGTTTATGATTGGTCGAATTGTAAACTCGAGCGCACAGGTTTTTGACAATAAGTTCATACGTGTTTTTGTAAGCGTTAAACACACAGCGTTAAAAAAGAATTTCCCAGTCCCACCCTCCCAATTAAATGTAGTTTTGCGAAAAAAAAATCATATAATAAATTGAAAATGTAGGTCATTGTGATATTAGATATTTGATAATGTGTTTTTGCTTATTAAAAGCTTTGTGTCTTTGTTCCTATAGTGATTTGCATTTATACAATTGCAGGCTTTTTCCGCTCCATTTTGGGAAAACGCCACACTGGAATTTTGGGAATTTCGCGTCGTGAAAACCCCAATTTTGGGAAAAAAAATAATCGCAAAATTGGCTCAATTAGGAAAAATTATCGCATGTAAATAGTGTTTCTTATATTTCAAAGAAGCCGTTAACTGGTAAATAACGACTATTTTGATAACTTATTATTAAAATTTTACAAAATATTATGAACATGTGTGAAAAGTGCAGGTTTTTTAATCTGAATTTGGGGAAAAGGCTTGGCCTATTTTTAGTTGAAAAAAATCGCGCGAAGCGCCGGATTTTGAGGAAAATAAGGAAAGTCTTAAATAATCATTAACATATTTTACAGTTTTTAAAACAACTTCAAGGCTACAGATAATTTAATTATGCAATACTTTCTATTTTCTACACCGGATCAGGTTATATATTTAAAGGTTAAAAAAAAAAAAAAAAAAAAAATATTTTTTTTATTTTTTTTTGGAATTTGGATTTTTTTTTTTCAATTGGGAAAAAAAACAACCAGATTTGCATTGGGAATGGGGCCGAATTTCGGACCCGTGGCATAGGGCGGAAAAAGCCTGAATTGTCTATTTATAAACATATTTGATATTTGTTTTCAGCTTGAATTGTTATTAACATATTGTATAATGCTTGTAAATTATGCCTTTAACGCTTTTGCATGAATATTCAACAAATTATTAGACGTGACTTATAATTGTCATAATTGCATGTATGATCAAATTATCTATTTGATTTACATTACTTCTTGTTCGAATTGGAAATTCAATAATGATATTATTTAAATTAATTTCGCTGTGTTACAAGGACAATAAAACTTCACAATTACTGAATTTGTTATTTATTGTAGTTATTACTTTATATAATTTTTTTACTGAGGAAAACTTAAGGAAAGAAATTATGCCTTTTTACATCTGAATATGCAGATGCTATAAATTACAATTATTACAATTTATAAAGGTCCTCCGTGTCTAAAAACAATTATCTCTGTTTTAAGGAGATTAATTTCCATTCCAGTAACATTCGTCAATGACGTTTAATTGCTGTTGTACTGTAATTGCTATTTGGGCACAACTACTTTCATCACCGGCGAACATTAGACATAAATGTCGTGAATTTCATTACTTATGCATATGCAAGATCAAAGACCTATAGAATACATTTTATAGGACTTGCGTAAAATGATTGATAATTTATCGATAAATCGATGAAAAGTGTGAAAATAGTCTAACTTGTCGTATCACCTTGCCTGGTTCAAATATTACATATTTAAAAAACTCTGTTATGTTTACTTGTAAAAAAAAGTCTGTCGGTTTGTTTGGGTTTAAGTACTTTGGATTTTGGACACACGAATAGGGCGAGTTATACATAGTAAGTAAAACATGTAAAAATTTCGATGTATTCCTTTCATTTATCAAAGGCTTTACGGAAGAAAATGTATAAGCAGTTACATCTACCTCCTTTTTGACAGATTTTTTACTATAGCTTGTAGACAGAATATATTATCGATTGCTGAATAACCAATACAAAGCCTGACTATGATTAAGCAATTTAATTATTGGTATCTGTCGTACAATCATTTATTTATGATACCCGTGAGTATTTTATACATTGTACTTGTAAGAGATATTCCACGATAGTTTGCTGGCATATGTGTTGGTCCTATTTTCAATAATGTATAAATAATATGTCGTATGTACTGCATCTTTTACCACTCGTTAATTTTCAAATAGAAACTTCGTCTTTTGGTAATAATTGGTTTTATTAAGAGAGATTCTTTCAGAAAAAGATAAACAGCCTTATGGTCTAATAACATGGATGGTGCGTTATTATAATTATAGTTAATAAGAGAAATAATCTCGCCAATCAGTTTGACTTGTACTTATGGCAGTGCATGTTTTACCTTTTTAATTTGTGTCCACATATAATTTGGATTTTTGCGATTATTGATTTAATAGTTCCTTATATTTGATTGTTTGATATTCCTGTATTTTGTTATTGCATATATTTCCGTAAATACTTTATTTCTGCATTTTAAGAAAATTACACTGTTCGTTCCACCATTTAAGTTGCTCATCTCTCACCCACCACGGAGGCTGTGACATAACTTCACCTGCTTTATGGCAAAATGGAGTAATGTTTTCAATAGATATATTACTGTTCTCATCCGCGGTGTTCAATAATACTTTGCCGTTTTAATCAAACAAGTTTTAAGCTATCTGGAAAAACATGGTCAAATTAGCTCTTCCGTTTGTGCTTTATACGTTTTGTTTATGTACCGTTACTATTACTGACAATATTTTTATCTTTAATATACTCCATACTCATCTGAAATGTAAACATGGAAAATGATCGGATTAGCCTCCGTTAAGAACTTGGAAATTAATGGTAAGATCGAACAATTCAGAGGGCGGCATCATATAGTCAACAACAGTTGCTCCATCGTTTAAATTACAGGTAAATTTACAATCTTGGTCTCATGGAAATCGTCCGTTTAAAATTTGATAAAAAACACAGAACAAATTTACTAGACATTTTCCGAAATCGTTTACGCGCAATTTATATTTGTTCGCTTTTTGTATTCCGACTAGACTACCTTCGTAATTGACTTCTCCGAAATTGTAATCTAAATTATAATATTGTATATAATCTCTACAATCTCTTGTTCTTGCATTAAATAACCCCCTAAATATTAATGCGTCTGGATATTGGAGTTTTAATTCTTCCAAATTAGAGAATACATTCGATATATCATTCTTATCCTTATGTGAATACTATATACCGGTAGGCAATCCTTCTGATGATACGTACGACACATGCACGATAAGATCATTTGATTTAAATACAGATGAACATTTGAAATATAATACGATACATTCCGAAAATGAATTTATAATATGGACCACAATATTAAATTTCATTAAATTAATACTGACAAAAACACACACCCCGCCAAGACTTCGAACTCTATTTAAAGATGTCTTACATGAACGTCACAAATATACGAGTCCAATAGTGTATTAAATTTATTGATGTGTTTAAACCATGTTCAACATAAATACCCTATATCAAATAACATTGAAACTTATTTAAATTATGCATTATTTGCGTGCTTACTTAGACCAACAATATTCCAACAAACAAAACTTTAACTCAACTTTACTTTATTACTATTTAGAATGTGCATGACCTCGGCCGTTTCATAGTCTCTGACAGAGTCGTGAGAAAACATGTCATCTTCGATTGGGCGGTTTCTGCACGGTGTTACTCCTCGTGCTTCAACGTCATTAATAACGTGGATTGTATAACCCACACTCTAGGTTTCTGTTGTTGCTAGGTTTGTTATTCGGAAAATCATGTGGAAATGCATGTGGCCGAAAACCTGATCACCCCTTACAGACAGATACAATTGATTGTGTAGTGTTGCTGTATTTATACACCGTGTCATTGATTGTTAATTTATTGTCACGAATAACTACGCAGTACCACTGCGACCATTCGGACATCATCCGTTCACCAAGGTGTTTTCTTTAATGACGGAGTATATCGCTATAATTGCGTTGAACAGCGAATACACGATGTTTATGTAATAGTGAAAAAGCACGATTTAAGGTTTGTTTACAGTTCTTTTTATTGCAGGAAGTTGACTAGAATTGTACATTTATGTTGGTCATGTGACGTTATTCGATGCGCGTTTTCAAGTTCACAAACGTATGCTTGTTCTCAAAAATCCAGCGTTTCCTTTAAGAATGATCGTACTTAAATTCCTGGAACGCGGCTCATATAATCTTAACGCGATACATCGCTATCTCGATCTTTTTATTTTCAGAGCAAAACCATAACTGAGACTCTGTATACACGATTCGTTACCGACAATTGAATATTGAAATGGACATCGTAGCGAGTGAGACCACCGCAAACGACATCGATGGCGACGGCTTGAAAGACGTTAAGACGAAGACGAGCACGAATATCGGATGGCAGCAGGACGCAAATTTGGGACCTCCGTCCACGTGGACTAATGCGGTATGTAGCACCCAGTTTTGTTGTGTTTGTTTGGTGCTATGTTGTTGTTGTTTCGTGTGTGGTGTTTTTCTTTTTTGGGGTGGGGGTGGGGATGGGGTTGAGGGCGAACAGTAAATATTATGTAATTGTCGCAGAAACACTGTTTTAATGGCAATATGCTCTTGAAAAAATCGAAATAGCTTTCCTAACATAAAATAAACCTCTGACAGATTCCCGCTGAGGACGCGGACATCGCGAGCCATTATCACGCGTTGCAATACCATCTTTTTGAGCTTGGGTATCCCGAGACCGTGGATCGCACCCGCGCCCCTCAGACCGCCAAGGACGCGCCCAGAGAGAAGGCGGTGGTGGCCGTGCTACATCGGACCGGGAAAACCACGTCGATATGCCTGGAAGGTAACGCGCTTGGTCTAACTTCTATGGATCCATACTGTCTAGTGAGGTATGTGAAGATTTAATTTGGCACACGTGCCTGAGGATAATAGTTCATATTAAAATTTATGTATATTTACATGATTCAATGTATATGCTGGGTTATTATTCCCCGCTATAGGCGGAGGAATATTGTTTTGGCGTTGTCCGTCCGTCTTTCCGTCCGGCCGTCCGTCCGGAGCCATATCTTGAAAGTGCTTTGGCGGATTTCATTGAAACTTGGTATGAGTATATTTATGGATAAGAGGATGATGCACGCCAAATTTCATTGTACACCATCAGTAAATAACGGAGTTATGGCATTTTGTATCTTGAAAAAAATGCTTTTTTGAGTGTCAAATATAACACTTTTGCGTCCAGAAGCATATTAGCGGAGGATATCAATTAAACGAATTTGCTTGTTTAATTTATGCGTGATAGGTTTTTATCGCAATAAATTTTGTATTGCCGTTGTCACGTGCAGGTTCACGCAAGTCTTATCTATATTTTATTAACTTTAATTCAAATATGTTATAATTACCTGTTTAAATTAGAACGAGTTACCATTACCCATACATGATTTTTAAACCCCACCCAAGGTGGTCGTCAGGCGCCCGGCACAATGTACATGATCCTATCGTCGTCGTGGCTCTCCAAGGTCCCCTCTAGTATCCACCGGGGCCTTTATACCCTATACGTGCACAAGGCCGTCACGTTTTTCGCAGGCGGCGCAACTTACCTTGACGAATTCGAGCCGCCGAGGCAAGTGACGTATCTCGTGAATTATTTTACTCATGCGGCCACTGGCGGACAGAGAAACGACGGACATACTATTGAGGTAATGTAGCCACCAGCAGTTTTTGGTTTCTAAAGGTAACGGACTCTGCAAGCCATGCAGGGTAATCCAAATATATGAGTCGCGTTCTGGAAAAAATGAGCTCAATTAATGTGCGTCAGTCAAGTGTCGTCCCAGATTGGTATGTGTAGTCATCTCAGGCTAATCAGTGACGATACCTTCCCCGTAGAGTGGATTTTCATTTAGAAGAAAGTTTCTGTAAACAAAATTTCCATAAAAGCGGAATGTGTGTGCCCTGATTAACTTGTGTGGACTTTACTGGCTTATCTTGGATAACACCTAACACACATGCATTAAGCCCAGTTTTCCCACCAAATCTTGCCAGTAACAATGTTTTACATCGCTTAAATGCATGTCATGCATGTTAATTGGTATTCGATCTATTTAATTATATTCCTGTTTCGCGATACATATAGGGTTTAACGCCACATATTTTAACAATGTTCAATGGTATTTCTTTACAGAGTGGTCAATTTATTGTACACTAAAATTATTATGAACAAAGTCAGTGCAGCGATTTTTGCTTTAAGTTTGAAGCAAAATTACAGTTAAAAACATAAAAAGAAACGTATGCAAATTAAGTGTCGGTTATCGAAAATAACATATTTTCAGGCAAATTTGGATTGTCCAATGAGCAGTTCGTATGACCTCCGTGACGTCATCAATGACCGGCTCTGGTCACGAAGTGTCCTGTATTCCGTTGGCATAGCAACGCCCGAGACGCTCGCGTTCTGTTACAGACCGAAACACAGTCTGGTTGCTGTGCCTGCCAATGCCGTCATCCACGAGTACGTAAGGAACACCAGTTCGGATTTTGTGGCGAAAGAAGTCTCAAAATTCCTGCAAGAGTTGTCCAATAACAACCGCAAAAGGGTAATTGTTGGTTATTATCGTATGCGTTTCGCAGTGAATCTATTTATTTTTTCAGAATGCACTTAAAGTATATATATATATATATATATATATATATATATATATATATATATATATATATATATATATATATATATATATATTTATATATATATATATATAATATATATATATATATATATAATAAAAGTAAAAACACGTGTCTGGGATTTTAAATATATATTGATTTAGCCAACGCGTTTCGCATAGCTCATCAGGGCATAATACAATATATTACAACGTCAAAATGTCATGGAGATAACGTCATATCAATATCAAGCGACAGCCACCTAATTTAAAACGTCTGTTAACCAAATCTTACTTTTCATCTCAAGAACCAAGAGTATCCAAATGTAATGACTCTAGTTGCGCCCTGTGTGGTTATATTATTGAAGGGAATTCTTTTGATTTTAATGGCAAAATGTTCAAAATAAAAACTAATATGTCATGCGATATACAAAATGTGATTTATGTATTATTATGCAATGGATGCAAGCAATATTATATAGGTCAAACTGGCGATAAACTTAGAAATAGGCGATCTGTCCATGAACAACAAATGCGAGACCCCTCAACAAGACAGATGCCTTTAAGTAAACCTTTAGATGAATGTTCACATAATGAACCAAAATTTAAAATATTTCCATTTTATAAGCTATTTTCGAACAACATTTCAGCTAGGTTAGCAAAAGAACAACATTTTATACATGTATTTAAACCCAAATTAAATTTCATTTAATATTTATTGACGTTATGACGTCATAATTGATATGACGTTATCTCCATGACATTTTGACGTTGTAATATATTGTATTATGCCCTGATGAGCTATGCGAAACGCGTTGGCTAAATCAATATATATTTAAAATCCCAGACACGTGTTTTTACTTTTATTATATAATATTCACAATCTGGATTATTACATTTTACTTATATAACTATATATATATATATATATATATATATATATATATATATATATATATACATATATATGCATCTATTGTAAATAATCAATACATCGACATTAGCTTCGATAATGGAATATCAAAAAAGCAGTGTTGGACTGTTAATATTAACGTATATGCGCATTTTTTTTTCACAGAGCAGTGTTTAATTCCATGGAAAATCAGTTGAGATTTTTTTCAATGGAAATGTATTGCCCCTTTAAATTTATCATTTTGCCACATTATCATCATATTCGATTACCTTCAAGTCTACTACCTACAGATTTTCATAAGATCGTCCAAACGAACACAGATGGGAAGCTCGGACGCCTCGGTTTTTAGCATTGAAGACCGGTCCTGTATTGTGGACGCGGTGCTGAAAATGCTGAACGAGCTTCAAGACTCAAACTCCGTTCTCCTGGAGGCTTACATCGACCATCTGATCGACGGAAAGACCGAGGACTCGAAGTACCTGTGGGTCGCGCCCAGCGCGGATTTCGGCGTAAAATGTCGAGCGATCGTCTGCAGAGATTTTGACAACACACCCGTCTGCACGCCGGTCTGTCGTCTGCTTTTTTTAAAGTACATAATTAGTTTTTTTAGAATAATTGACAGTAAATAATGACAATTTGTAAAAGAGAGGAATGGAAAAACTCTGAGAACGGCGCATGTGATTTCTACCATTACATCGTTGTTTTTTTTCAAAATGAATAACCCCTTACTGTTTCGATACCTTTTTGTTATCTTAACCTTTACTCAATTTTTCTGTAAATGTGCACTCAATGTGGAGAAATAACCCTCGTTATATGAAAACGGGGCTTAATACGCGTGCATGAAGTGTCATCCCCTATTTTCCCGTGCCGTCCGCACAGGCTTATCATGGACGATAATTTCCGCCTAGATTGGAGACTGGTTTAGAAAACGCCTCCTTTATATAAAAAAGTATATGTATGCGGAAAGTTGTGTACCTGATTAGCCTGTGCGGACTGCACATGCTAATCTTGGATGACACTGTGTGCACATGCATTAAGCCCGGTTTTCATAGAACGCGGATCAAATTGCAGCAGGCATAGAAATAAGTGATGTAGAATTCGTTCAAGCTTATAAGTTTTATACAAGGTCTGACATAATTGTGGGACTGAGTAGAAATTATTTCCAATGCATGCAAGTTTGTTCGAAAATTATTGTCAGTCGTTCTCTTTAAGCCGATCTGCAGTATGTTCAACAAACACATCGACATCAGAGGTGCTGAGACGGTACCTATGTCCCTCGAAACCGTGCTGAAAACGTTGAACATTGTCGACGAAACGTTTATCTCGGAATTCCAGACTAAAATGCGTGCGCACGCAGAGGCGGCGCTTCAGTCAATCATGGACCGCGAGAGTAAGCGGTCAGACGAGGAGAGAGTGGAGCCACGTGCGCAAACGGACCTCATTGGTGAGTTAGGTTCCGGCAGAAGTAAAATCAAGTCGAATATTATTCGCATTGTCGGACTTATTTAAAAAAAGAAGGATCGAGAACACACTTGAAATTATTTTGTTCAAGTTTAAGCCGCTTAAATCTCATAACAATATTAAATTTTCCCCTTCCCGTTACGTTATGAGAATCGCTCTGGGAAAACGGGGCTTAATTGTTGAGCGTAAACTGTCGGCCCAGGTAAGCCTGTGCAGTCTGCACATGCTTATCAGAGACACACTTTCCGCTAAGACTGGCATTTCGTTTAGAAGATCATAAATACTTGATTTAAATGAACAATTCCATAGAAGTGGAAATAGCCGTCGCTGATAAGCGTGTGCGGACTGCACCGGCTAATATAGCAAGACACTTAACTCACGTGGATTATGCTGCGTTTTCCCAGAGCCATGCTAATATAAACATCAAATGCATTTTTAACAAAATTATCATCACAGTTGTTGTACTGTTGTGGCGATGGGTTATACTAGTGAAACTCCCCAGCTATGCTTGTGTTACCGGTATATTTTAAAGTCGTAGTCGATCTGGGCATTACTGGCGGTACACTGGTTCAATATTACAAAGGCACGTTTCTGTTCCCATCCAGGCATCGAATACGTTCTTACGGAGTGTAACGGCAAAGTGACGGCAGTAGCGGTGAATATGGATACGCACAAGTACATCGGTTACGCTGCAGTGCGCGATAATTTCGCATCATTCGCGGACGGAATGGTTGTAGAACAAAACAGAACTGTGCAACCAGTGGAAAAAAATCTGAAGACAGCCGGAAACGATATCAGCGATAAAGATATGGCCGTCTTGAAAGTTTCTCATCCAAACAAATTCGAGTGTGGTGGTTTGGACGGTATGTCCGTTCGCCCGTTTGTGCGGACCGCTCTGATCAGATCTCAGTATTTCCTTATGTCGGGGAAGACAATACTGGCGTTAGATGCGGGCGGATTTCACAAGAGGAGAATATGGAGGATGGCGAAGAAAAGTGGTATAAATGTACGTTCACTTCTCTTCATAATATGGCTTTTTTTTGTGAAAAAAGAGATATTCCTTGAAAACCAACGCATGCCTAGCGGTAAAAGTCTTTTATAATATAAATAGTTAGTGTATGTCTTTAGTAAAATATTTTCAAGACTTTTAAAAGTCCCATTGTTTGGTGTTGTCTACATGTATATGACACAATGCCGGTTAGGCAGTTTCTTTATATGATGTTAGTGAAACCTTGTAAACACACTTGATGATAATGTATTTGCCAATCTTAATGGAACCTGATCGGAACAATTATCCAATGTCCAATGATATCTCGGACAAAATAATAATGGGTTACTTGAGGTCAAAAACTCGATCACGAGGTCAAATAAAATTAATAAATGAAGAAAATACCAGGTTAATGAAATAATGAATGTATGGCGCGTCAAGAATCAACTCAGTAGCAGTAATACATGCGCATCTCTGAGTCTAAATTGTTGTGCAATTTTAAGATACAATTGATTACTGATAATTTGTTGAATTACTTAATGTTTTATTCTGCCGATTCTAGTGTCTACTATAAGAAACGAGCACGATGAAGCTTTACTATATCTCACATTGGAGTTTCACACTTGCAGAATTTGCAGAATTAACATTTTAAGATTCTCTAGGAACACTAAGAATACTATTGATTACATTCACACACTGCAGAGTACCAGTGGTGAACTATGAACAGGCAGATGCGGTAGTTATCGTTGCTAGCATAGTATAGCAGACGATATCCTAGTTAGCAGCAGACTGACTTGCAAAACTCGCTCTACAATAGTTTTGAGCCATCGCTCACAACTAAAAACTGTTTATTTCCATCGGTTCTCATGTTACCACGTTATATGCTATTTATTCTGAATTTAACGCGTTGGAAAATGTTTTTACTTGATAATTATTCCGTATAAAACGCAGGGACAGGTCATTGTTTATCGTAATTAATAACGTAACACTGGAGTTGGTGTTTTCCCAATATCACTAAACCATATTTCTCGCACACAGCTGGTTATGGTGGATCCGGACCCAAACCACAGCAACAAGGACCTAATGCACGTCTTAATCCAATACGATGACAAAGGCGACCACGCAAACGACAGGCAACATGCGACCGAGATCGTCAGCCTCCTGAAGCAGCGAGACCTCCAGGTGGACGGCTGCCTTACGTTCTGGGAGGACGCGGTGCCATTGGCCGCCATGGTGCGTGAGATCCTGGGAGCGCGAGGTAGGGGGTCAGCGATTGTTATGCTATTATGAGGGCTGAAATTTAGCCGTACCCCCAACCGCCCGTTGAAAACGTATATATTTACACATATTTTAACATGTGAAAATCCGCCCTCGAATCTTGCATTTTTGGTAAAGAAAAGACAAGTATAGATATTTTACTTGGCTTGTTCTTATTCTTTAGCCTTTTAATTCTAGTGACTAATAGTCTATTGGGTCTATTAATCATTCCGCATACAAAGTGTACTGCAGGTACCAAGTGCCAGCTTGGGACTACACCGAGCTATTATACATGGAACCCTTCCCCCGTAAAAGTAAAGACTACACTTTAATTGATGATTCGATAAATCAACGAGGTTCGTTGCGTATTACACTCATCAAATATAATTTTTGTTCAGAGTTCAGCAGAATGACAAATTAACATTAAGTGTCGTATATGCAAGACGTAAAGATTGCGCTTTATTAATACCAGAAAAATAGCACCCCTGATTAAATATTATACAAAAAGTTCGTTTGTTGATAATCGTCAATCAAAAACGGAAATATAATAAAGCGTTTGCAATGTTTTCAATCGAATTCTTTTGCAAAAAACCTTTATTACCGACATAGAATTTAAACTACCCTCCAAATGCGAAAGCATCAGTGGTGTAGTGGTAGAAAATTAGATTAAGTGTCTAGATTTCCCGGGTCCGAACTTCAGAACAAGAACATTTCTTATTTTATACTGTTTCTTCGAAGTATAATTATTGGAAATGATTGCAATTATTACAATTTTGTGCGTACATTTATTTAAAGAAATATTTCAAAATACGAACATCTGTTCGAAAGCCTATTGAGTATTATGAACATGGATTTAAATAACGTCCGCTACGGCAAAACAATCGTCTTCCTTTAGAAACGCACCTCCCTAACCAATCGCCTCCGAACACTTCATCACTTGCCCAATATATTGATCCGTATACTATCCTTGTCTTGTTTACCATAGACAAATACGAAAAATAAGTGTGTGTTTTTCTGCATCAACCTATAGTTGGAGCCTATAATAAAGAAAACAGGGTTGGAAATTCAAAGAAATTGTTCAGTAAAATGCAAGGGCTTAAACTTAAGATCTACTCAACTTCTGAAAAACAATGTCTTCATTATACAGCGCTGTATAGTTGCGCAATCGTTATATTTAACCCTTCACCTCTTAGATACGTATTTTGACGCATGTCTAGTCCCAAAAGTTAATTTTAATTGAATACATTTTTACTAGCTTCAAGTTTTAAAGGCTTCATTTGCAACCGTTAGATACTGATGATTAGCAAACAGCATCAAACCTAAACAAACTGCGAGTTTCTCGCAGGCTGTTTTGGTTCTATGCTGTTGCAATTAGCCATTTTGTATTTTCTTCTGAGAGGGAAAGTATTAAGTGTATGCATATTTACCTTTGGTAAATTTAGAATTAATTTTGCTTTTATTAGCATTATGGCTTTATCATAATTAATACCTATAACGTCTCTTGGATACTTCACTCTATGTTTATACATTCGGCCGTGGTAATTATGCTCCCCCAAAACTTTTGGGGGGAACATATAGTCGCCGCTTCGTCTGTCCGTGTGTCCTTCCGTCCGTGCACAATTTTTGTCCGGGCTATTTATCAGCAACTAATTGCCGGAATTCAATGAAACTTTATGGGAAGCCTCACTACCAAGAGGAGATGTGCATATTATCAGCGGATTCTGGTCAGATGATTTTCTACAGAGTTATGACCCTTTGAAATTTTCTGAACTGTACATATAGTTCAATTCTTGTCGCCCCAACTACTAGACGTTTCCTATTATCTGAATATATAGTGCAATATTGTGACAAAAAAAACCTTTGGGGAGCATCACCCGTCTCCGACGGTTTCTTGTTTTGAATTTTGTTGGCGTGTTGATGTCACGAAAACGCGTACGTGTTTTTCACGTGGGGAAAGTCTGAGTAAAGACTAATCCGAATATTATACAATTTCGATAAATACTATTCGTTATGTTTTTCATTGTAAATTAAAGATCTGGATGAAATGCGTTCAAGCATTATACCTCTATAGACCTCATGTACAAATACGCTGAAAGGACTGAAAGGCTGAAATAACGTGTAATTATTCACCTAAGCAGATTAGTAAAGCAAGAAACAAGGGAACGCAACATACCGAGGTTTTCAACGTATTGTTTATTGATTAAAATGATATGCGAGCCTAATCTTGGTCTGGATGTAAACTGCTAACGAAAACAATTTTCAGAAAAATACCTACCATCAAAACTCGCTTTTTTCAGAGGCACAAGTTAATTTTTTTTGACGTCACAGTCTAAAATTAATCTTGATCTTGACCATGCACTAAATGGAATCACAGGTTAGATGCTCATGTTACGCACACACAAAAATAAGCACACTAACTTAATCCGTATTCAAGTTTAATTGTTGAGAAATCTGTTGTTCTCTATTAGTAACAGCGACCTTGGCCTTTAATAAACTGACCCAAACTTTAAAACTATGCCGGTCTGCATAAAAGCAAAAAGCTGCAACATACAAACTAAATTCCAATGCTATATTCCATCCAAAGTCTAGTTATTCAGCGATAACCAAGTTTGTATTTTTAATAACATTGATTTTGATATTTACCCGAAAAGCCCCATTTAAAATCTCCAGCTAGGTCCCCACGCATACGTGCTATGTCATAAGTTTTATTAATATATCAGATGCAAACTAATTTTATTGACCGGAAACAACATGATTGCTGTTGTTGTTTTGTTCAGTTATAGTGACCTTGACCTCAACCCAATAGGAACTAATTGCAATCCCAAGCAAGGTCTTCCTACAAACT
This sequence comes from Dreissena polymorpha, assembly GCF_020536995.1. NCBI lineage: Eukaryota > Metazoa > Mollusca > Bivalvia > Myida > Dreissenidae > Dreissena > Dreissena polymorpha. The sequence goes on from NC_068359.1 coordinate 70,698,003, forward strand.
ACCGTTGTACAAGATTTTAGTGCATTATCTTTGTCAATACGCATTTATTATTTTGTGCTATTTATCAGAAAGTTTAATTCTATTTCTAAATTAAAAATTGCATTGACATTGAATCAAATCAAATACATTCACAAACAAGGTCTCCATACAAGCTTGCTTTATCTTATTTCAATTAAGATTGGTCGATGCAAACTAACGCTATTGACCGGAAACCACCTGATTGACGCAGCCCATCCGCGATGCCCCACTTTTGTAACCAGGGTTTAAACTAAGTTAAAACCCTTTTATGAAAATATCATCGCCAAAACTATCACGATACTCGTTAGTGTACAGGGTTCAACTGTAGAGAGAAAACAGTTTCGTCAACGCATAATTATTGCAAACTGTTGTTTAATGGTCGATCAATGAACGTAATTTGAAAAAAACTTATAATGAGTGAATTGTTGAAAAATAATGTTTCCAACATATTCAGTGCCAACGTCCAGGGTGCCCAATTGTTGTTTTGACCTATAAACACAAATAATACATAATAAACACACATAAATTGTATATGTTATCTTAAGGCGCCTGCGTGGAGGGAGCCCTTAACGCTAAAAAGAAAAGTCGAACGCAGTCGACAGTGTATAAGAAGGATACACCAGTCTCCCACTTGGTGAAGACCTGCCAGTTTTCCTCGCCCAGCTTCCTCATCCGGGAACCCGCCGACATCGACGCCATCTGCAACCAGTAAGTTCCGGTTATGTAGAAAGCGTGGTAACTTAGGTATAGTAGAAGGGAAATGGAACGATATATGAAATTTATCATATACATTATCGTAAAACGGTGTGTTTATTTTGCCGTTGCGTTCTTGCAGGGTGAGCTACCCACTTATGCTGAAGCTAGAGCACGGAAACAGCGCAATCGGCGCGACGCTCGTGACGAGCGCCGAGGAGCTAAGGAAGCAACATCGCGCCACCATCGACTGCTTCCAAACGGAGGCCGACCACCCTGCGATAGGACTGGGGTTCGGGCCGGAAACGCTCGTCATGGAGTTCTACGGGGGCACAGAGCATGACGTAGACGTGGTCATCTACGGGAACAAGCTCGTTGGGGCGTTCATTTCCGACAACGGACCCACTAACTTCCCCTCTTTCAGGGGTTGGTCCCTTTTGATTTAGTTTGGTATTGTAGCTATAAGTGTTTCATTGTATCTAAAAGTGTTTCACTTTGTATTAATTTCGTTATCAAAATGACATTTCAAATGTCGTTTGACTACATCGTATTAAGTTGGTTGGTATTTTCTAATTCTGTACATACAGCCTTTTATATTGAGTTAGATGAACATAATGATTTATGAACATTACCTTGTGGCAACATATGATTGATAATGTGATCATTTAGAAACTAGGATTGCGTGGGTTAACTATGTCAGAAGGACTTCTTGGTTTGATGGTGATATTTATTTAAACAGTGTAAACTCATCATAATTTGGATTTGACTATCGGAGTAGTGTAGATATAAATCCCATAATAAAACTGGGAGATGTTGCGCCATTTTCCCCGACAAGCTGAATGTCGAGGTTGATTTTATTTTCCAATGAGTTAAGTTTGTTTTCGTAAATGAAAATATTTTAACGGCTTCATTGAAGTTTATATAAATAAGACATTCGGTATCCATAATAAATATTTGTAGCGTTTAATTGACACGTGATTGTTACAAGTGCAACTGTCAGCTTCACTGTACAAGTGTGGCCGTTATTGCATTATTCGAGTACCAGATATAGCTTTGCACATGAGCATTTTTCTGACAGAGTTTAATTCATGTGCTTAAAGTGTCGTTCCTGATAAGCCTATGCAATTTGCACAGACTAATCTGGAAAAACGCTTTCCGCGTTTGCATTCAACCAAGTTCCTTGTTTGTTTTAGAAACTGCTGCCACTATGCCGTCATTGCTGCCGCCGGACCGCCAGGCACAGCTGATTGTGGCCGCCTTCAAGTGCTGCGTAGACATCGGTAAATTACGGCATTACCAGGATTACTCGTAAGGACTGAGCCACGTTTTGTAGACATCGGTAAATTACGGCAATAGCAGGATTACTCGTAAGGACTGAGCCCGTAGACATCGGTAAATTACGGCAATACCAGGAATACTCGTAAGGACTGAGCCCGTAGACATCGGTAAATTACGGCAATACCAGGAATACTCGTAAGGACTGAGTCCGTAGACATCGGTAAATTACGGCAATAGCAGGATTACTCGTAAGGACTGAGCCCGTAGACATCGGTAAATTACGGCAATAGCAGGATTACTCGTAAGGACTGAGCCCGTAGACATCGGTAAATTACGGCAATACCAGGATTACTCGTAAGGACTGAGCCCGTAGACATCGGTAAATTACGGCAATAGCAGGATTACTCGTAAGGACTGAGCCCGTAGACATCGGTAAATTACGGCAATAGCAGGATTACTCGTAAGGACTGAGCCCGTAGACATCGGTAAATTACGGCAATACCAGGAATACTCGTAAGGACTGAGCCCGTAGACATCGGTAAATTACGGCAATACCAGGATTACTCGTAAGGACTGAGCCCGTAGACATCGGTAAATTACGGCAATAGCAGGATTACTCGTAAGGACTGAGCCCGTAGACATCGGTAAATTACGGCAATAGCAGGATTACTCGTAAGGACTGAGCCCGTAGACATCGGTAAATTACGGCAATACCAGGAATACTCGTAAGGACTGAGCCCGTAGACATCGGTAAATTACGGCAATAGCAGGATTACTCGTAAGGACTGAGCCCGTAGACATCGGTAAATTACGGCAATACCAGGAATACTCGTAAGGACTGAGCCCGTAGACATCGGTAAATTACGGCAATACCAGGATTACTCGTAAGGACTGAGCCCGTAGACATCGGTAAATTACGGCAATACCAGGAATACTCGTAAGGACTGAGTCCGTAGACATCGGTAAATTACGGCAATACCAGGATTACTCGTATGGACTGAGCCCGTAGACATCGGTAAATTACGGCAATACCAGGAATACTCGTAAGGACTGAGTCCGTAGACATCGGTAAATTACGGCAATAGCAGGATTACTCGTAAGGACTGAGCCCGTAGACATCGGTAAATTACGGCAATACCAGGAATACTCGTAAGGACTGAGCCCGTAGACATCGGTAAATTACGGCAATACCAGGATTACTCGTAAGGACTGAGCCCGTAGACATCGGTAAATTACGGCAATACCAGGAATACTCGTAAGGACTGAGTCCGTAGACATCGGTAAATTACGGCAATACCAGGATTACTCGTATGGACTGAGCCCGTAGACATCGGTAAATTACGGCAATACCAGGAATACTCGTAAGGACTGAGTCCGTAGACATCGGTAAATTACGGCAATAGCAGGATTACTCGTAAGGACTGAGCCCGTAGACATCGGTAAATTACGGCAATACCAGGAATACTCGTAAGGACTGAGTCCGTTGACATCGGTAAATTACGGCAATACCAGGATTACTCGTATGGACTGAGCCACGTTTTGGCAAATCAGGCTAATCAGGGTCGACACTTTCTACGTACTCTGGTTTTCGTTGAGAAGACACTTAATTTAAAGCTACAATACATTAAAAGCGATAGTGTTGTCACTGAATGCGGACTGCACAGGATAATATTTGATGACATGCACATGTTTAAAGTCCAGGTTTCCTAAAACAGCATTCAATAAATGAATCGTCTATGAAAGCTGTAAACCGGATTTGCCGCATTCCAATATAAGAAAACCAAACATCTTATCAATATAGGTCAGATATATTAATAAGCTTGAGCCCCCTCCCCCGCCATTTTCCCTTAAAATACGCGCGGGGCTCGCAGTTTTTCTGTGAAAAACGCCATATGTCATGTTTAAATAAATGCAACAAGAACAAGTCGAGAATACTCTGGTCGATATCTTAGTTTATCCTCTTGTTGGTTAAAAAAACAAATCTTCCCCTTTTATTGACTAATGGTAGTTTAACACAAATATTATTTTAAAAGATTTGAAACGGGTCAATTGGGTTTGAACACATAGATACACAGATTAGTGGGAATTAAAAAAAATATAGCAAGAATGTCCAAATAAGTATTGTGCATGGGGTTCTTTTTGTATTTTGCACACGTTGTAAGGTATTACCTTGTAGAACATTACATTCACTTACACATTTTCGTCGAACCCACTTATTGTTCGCCCGATATATAGCGGACCAGTCACATTTCGCGACCTTCCGTCCGATCTTGTCCAGCCATTGTTAACTTACTTGCCACAAATAATCACATGTAGGGGAAGCATGTAGCGCACTGTTACTAGTTTTTTTGTATCCATTATTTACGTCAATTTTAATAATACTTATGTGAACATATTTTTATGCAGTATTATTTGTATCTCAGGCCTCTCCGACGGCGTCTTCAACGTCGAAATGAAGATGACGGCCCGTGGACCAAAACTCATCGAGATCAACGGTCGGATGGCTGGTTTTTATCTGCGCAAGTGGATCAGGCGCCTGCACGGCGTCGACCTCGCGATGTGCGCGTTCATGATCTCGTGCGACATTAAACCGTTCGTGCCAAAGTTCCAGCCGTACGAGCGCCTCATGGGAGTAATGTTACTTCCGTCTCTTCACAGCCATCTTGTAAACGACAGCCACTTCCGTGAACGTATAAAATGCCTTCAAGATAACGGCGAGGTGTTGTTCCACATGTTCCAGGAAGACAACATGGAGGTGGAGGAAGACGAGATGCCGTACGGAAGCTTAGGTGTTTCTGGCACCGACCCCGACGTCTGCCGCGAAAAGTTGTTAGCTCTTTGCAACGAGTTGGGGATCGAGAGCGACACCTACAATGTCTCAAGCTTCGTCCGCTATTTCCGGTATTAACCAACATTTAGTTTAGATCTCAGGAAGTGTATGTTGAGATTTTAAAGGTTCATTATTATGCTTATGTTTTTGAAATGTAGACTTTTCATAGATGAAATCAGGGATGTATAATGTACAATGGTAATCAATGCATGCAACGTTGAAATTTATCATGAAGCACAGCAAGGTGCATATCTTTTTGTATGTACACCGGCGAGTATATCCTATTAGTTGTATAATGCAAGAAGTGTTAAAAGCAAGATACTCATATTTGTACGAGGTTATGAATCAACATAAAGAAAACTAAACATTTATAAGTGTGCATGATATTAATACGTATTTTGTTATTTACAAACATTGTATCAGAATCTCAGTAGTGCCTTAAATGATAAAAAGTCGTGAATTTCATAATCATGTATTCTGGTATGAGCCTCGTTCGGGGAAAAAGTTGCTTAATCGAGTGCATACAATTCCATCCAAAATTAGCCAGTGTAGTTTCCACAGGCTTATCAGGTACCACACTTTCCGCAGTTACTGGATTTTCGTTACAAATAGACTTCCTATTATTGGAAAATTCCATCAAAGCGGAAAGTGTCGTCCCTGATAAGCTTTCTCAGGGACTAATGACGCAATTATGTAAATATTTACTCTATGTACTGTCTTTACTTCTCTAAGTTTTACTAGCTCAACAAAATTGTGCAGTTTTAAGTAATCCATATAAAACATTCACATTTACGTAATGATGTAATATATCTTAACATATATAGGATCTGGCACTCGTTGTCATATCATACCTTATTTTATTAAACGAGTTTAGGAATTTTGTTGGTAAGCGAGCCTTTATATTTTATAGTCGGTTCAAAACCTCACATTACCTTATGTTGTATATGTTGCTGTCTTGCCGACTTTAAATAAAACTTATCTTATCTTAAACATAATTATACATCCCGAATGTTGTTTACATTTCGTGACGTCATTTCACGTTGCAACGTCATTTCAGCAAAATAACAAAATGCGAAAACTAAGCCAATGAAAACGCTTAAAAAGTATGTTACACATGTGTTCGATAAAACTATATTACTTGGGGAAAAGGGTATGGCATGTGATAAAATACATTATGTCATGCATGGTATAATATTTGTATTTTATTTACTGCAAGTAAATGCAAGTGTACTTTATAATTCAAATATAAACATAATAGTTTAGCGTTCTTGTTGAAATACATTTGTAGGTGCGTTATGTTCCCACTATCTCGATTGGCGTTATGATAACAATCGTGGACTGACCTTGGCGATCTTATCACACGTTATCGGGTTTATCGAATCTAAAAGTGCATCTTGTTAATCGTGTTGATCGTGGAAATTCATTGAACGCTCTCTTTGCACGATTTTGTGTCCAATTGTACAACAGTGGTTATGTAGCATTCACAAAGTGAATCAAAGCGCGGAAGGTACTGAAGTTGTTCGCTATTGCATAATTTAAGACGCAACTCATTTCTCAAAATTAGTTTGAAATGAACACACGCCATTCAAATTTATAAAGAATTTGTCTTAATGCACGGGTCGAAATTTGTGTGCACGTTTTATCATCTTATTTACTTTATAGAGATAACTTAGACAAAATAACAACAACATGGTCCTTTTTTGACGTTCTGAAAGCATAGAAACTATAATAAAAATGGTAATGAGAACTGAATATAAAAACAATTTGCAATCACCATCATATTAAATTGTTGGAAAATCTCACTAAGAATATAATTTCATGATAAAAATTCCCTGTTAAATCAGATAATTGATGAACATAAATAAAAAATCAATCTGCGAGCAATACTTTTTACTTACGAATTAGGTAGTCATAAAGACAGCCCCGTTGACCTGTACTTTGTTGTTTATGCATTACTTGTTACCCTAGCAGTTCACACGGTGTCAACAACTCTGACCTTAACATAGGTATAGAGCACTAATGCGTTTTTTCGGCGTAGCTGTTTTACCCAGCTTTTCACCTTAAATGACTTAACATCACGTCAGCAGACACGCGTGAATATTTTCGAATATTTCATAGGCTGATTCGAGATAAAACCTCTGAATTTTGGCTATATCACCAGGCCCGTACCCAGGCACTGGGCCCAGGGGCCCGGGGCCCTCAGCTTGCTGTCGAGTTATGATTTTTTAATGGGCCTATTGCACTTTTTTTCTCGCATGAAAGGGCCCACAGTACACTTCCCCGCAATACAAATGCGCAGATGTGATTATTGCCCCTGATACACAAGGGGATTAGCGCTAATTTACTCGCCTGTGGAGTTGAGCCCCTAGGTTATGTTTTCTTATCACCTTGTACACACATCCCCGATCTGTCAATTACCCGTTGTGCTCAATGCTTCATCTATCGATGGTTGGTGTAACATATCTTTTGATTGGCCAAGGAAAGAGAAACAGCGAATGGATGGAATCCGAACTGACACAGAAGGTCGTAGGTCTGAGAATGACTGACGTGAATAATTGTGAAAAACAATTCAAACCTCCTCTAGAGTCATACTTTATGATACATTTCTGTGAAAACTGTGTTGTAAATGATAATCATTTAATTATGAATTTTCTTTATAACTTAAGAGGATGTTTGAATTCAAAGAGAAAATACTATTAGGTTATATGTCAGTTACTGACATATGACCATAATAGTAGTTTTTTTCTTTGAAATCAAACCTCCTCTAGAGTCATACTTTATGTTTCAATTCTTAATAAAGTTTTTCGGATTTTCAAAGGTTGCTTTGCCTTGTTTATAAAGCATCATACATAATCGAAATCTAAAGCTTTATACATGATTGTGTTAGTTTCACACCAATGGTTAAAGCTTTAGATTTCAGAAAGGTGCTAATTTACTTGTTATATACCATAAATGTATAGCACAAATAAGTTTTTATACGCATAAAAATTCACCTTGAACAGTTGCCTAATAAAAAATATATTCAGGAGGGGCAACCCCTCCGCACCCTCCCCGTTCGGGACCTCCAGTCAAAATTTCCTGGGTACGGCCCTGATCACTGTGGCTGTGCTCAGTTCAAGGGATTTAGCACTGTTCAGTGTAAGGAATTCCGGGCTACTCTCTGTATGTTTCAAACGACACAAATTGTGGCCCAGTTACAATTACGCGTTAAAACCCATCTGGAAGAATTTCATGGTCAGTACTCGTTCACTAAATCGTCCGGAGATTATATAATTTACTATCGATAAACACAGTTTTGCTTTGAAGATGAGAAAACAAACAAATAGTATAATGTCACGATAAGAGGAAAATCATTTAATTATCCAACCACAATGTTTGCCGTACTCGGTCAGCACGTCTGGACATCGGTCTTGAACGCCTTGATAGGCTGCCCTTATTTACAAATTTTCTATTTTGAATTCAATTTAATATCGAAAAGCATTGTTCTAAAATGTGCAATTTACAATTCGCAATGAGATTTTTAATGAATCTCGTCTTGCGAAAATGGGTCTTATTTCATATGCGCCCATCATATATATAGCCCACTCCGCCTGCGCATCTCTCAGTCTGGTCAGTAGATATATAATGAGACCATAACACATTGAGTGATTTTATAGCGAAAAGCATCGCCTCTGACCAGTCTGCACAAATGCATATGTTGCTTTGAAAGTGTGATTAAAATGTGTCGAAAGAAAACTGCGTTTAAATCAAATATTAACATACGATATTTTTCAATAGTGAAGAAATATACTAATAATAAGGCATGTTAGGACACATATGATGTGCACTCCTGTAGTATAATTTTTATCTATTTACACTAATTTGTTGTTTGACAATGATAACACACGGTGAATATGCGACTTACAAGTGAAAAAAAACAACACAATTGTTAAACTTTTGTTTTCAATTTATTTATTTAGAAACGTTAATTGCAACCTTTTTTCAACCTCAGCATTTACGCCTACTACCTTTGTAAAAGATATTTCTTGTTATATTTAGTTGTTTTTATCTCACCTGAGCACAACGTGCTCATGGTGAGCTTTTGTGATCGCCTTTTGTCCGTCGTCCGTCGTGCGCCGTCAACATTTGCCTTGCAAACTCTGTAGAGGCCACATTTATTGTCTAATCTTCATGAAATTTGGTCAGAAGATTGGTCACAATGATATATTAATTGAGTTCGAAAATGGTTACGTTTGCTTGCAAAAACATGGCTGCCAAGGGGCGGGGCATTTTTTCATAATATGGCTATATATGACTACAGTAAACGCTTGTTAACACTCTAGAGGCCACATTTATTGTCTGACCTTCATGAAACTTGGTCAGAAGATTCATCCCAATAATATCATGGACGAGGTCGAAAATGATGCTGGTTGATTGAAAAACATGGCCGCCACGGGGGCGGGGCTTTTCTCCCAGTATGGCTATAGTGAAACCTTGCTAACACTCTAGAGGCCACATTTATTTTCCGATCTTCATGACACTTGGTCAGAAGATTTTTCCCAATGATATCTTATATGAGTTTAAAAATGGTAACATTTGCTTGAAAAACATGACTGCCAAGGGGCGGGGCATTTTTCCTTATATGGCTTTTTATGGCTATTGTAAAATCTTGTTAAAACTCTAGAGGCCACATTAATTGTCCAATCTTCATGAAACTTGGTCACAAGATTCACCCCTATAATATCTTGAAAGAGTTGGAAAATGATGCCAGTTGGTTGAAAAAACATGACCGCCAGGGGGAGGGGCATTTTTCCTTCTATAACCATAGTAAAACCTGTTAACGCTCGAGAGGCCACATTTTTTTATTTCCCAATCTTCATAAAACTTGGTCAGAAGATTTGTCCCAATGATATCTTGGATGAGGTGGAAATGTTAACCTTTGCTTGAAAACCATGGCTGCCAAGGGGCGGGGCATTTTTCCTTGTATGGCTATATATGTCTGTAGTAAAATCTTGTTAACACTCTAGAGGCCACATTTATTGTCCAGTCCAATCTTCATGAAACTTGGTCAGAAGATTCATCTCAACAATATCTTGGACGAGTTCGAAAACGACACCCGGCTTGTTGAAAAACCATGGCCGCCAAGAGGCGGGGCCATTTTTCCTGTTATGGCTATCGTAAATCCTTGTAAGCACTCTAGAGGCCATATTTATATTCCGATCTTCATGAAAACTTGGTCAGAAATATTGTTCCAATGATATCTTGGATGAGATCGAAAATGGTTGTTAGTTTCTTTAAAAACATGACTACCAGGGGGCGGGGCATTTTTCCTTATAAGGGCTATATATGGCTTTTGTAAAACTTTGTTAACACTCTAGGAGCCACATTTATTGTCCAATCTTCAGGAAATATGTTCAGAAGATTTGTGTTATTGATATCTTGGATGAGATCGAAAATGGTTACGTTTGCTTGAAAAAACTTGGCTGCCAAGGGGGGGGGCATTTTTCCTTATATGGCTATATATGGCTGTAGTGTTAAATCTTGTTAACACTCTAGAGGCCACATTTATAGGTCCTATCTTCATGAAACTCGGTCAGAAGATTTTACCCAATAATATATTGGACGAGTCTATATATGATTGTTGGTTGGTTGAAAAACATGGCCACCACGGGGGCGGGGCAATTTCTCCTGATATTACTATAGTAAAACCTTGTTAACACTCTTGAGGTCACATTTATTTTCCGATCATCATGAAACTTGGTCATATAATTTGTCCCAATGATATCTTGGGTGAGTTTGGAAATGGTTTTGGTTGCTTTAAAAACATGACCACCAGGGGCGGGGCATTTTTCCTTATATGGCTATACATGTATATGGCTCTAGTAAACCCTTGTTAACACCATAGAGGCCACATTTATTGTCAAATCTTCATGAAATTTGGTCAGAAGATTGGTCTCAATGATATCGTTTGCTTGAAAACCATGGCTTTCAAGGAGCGGGGCATTTTTTCTTATATGGCTATAGTAAAATCTTGTTAACACTCTAGAGGCCACATTAATTGTCCAATCTTCATGACACTTGGTCAGAAGATTCATCCCGATAATATCTTGGAAGAGTTCATAAATGATGCCTTGTGATAGAAAACAAAGCTGCTAGGGGGCGTGGCAGTTTTTCTTATATGGCTGTAGTAAAACCTTGTTAACACTCTAGAGGTCACATTTATTGTCCAATCTTCATGAAACTTGGTCAGAATATTTGTCCCAATAATATCTTGTTATCTCAGATGAGCGACTTTGGGCCTCTCAGGCCCTCTTGTTTAATATTCGGTTTAAGCGATTATAAAGCATTTTTGAGGTTTTCTATGGTATACCTGTAGTAATTTGTGAACTCATGTTCAACTTTTTATGCTCCCCCAAAATTTATTTATTTAATTTTATTTATTTATTTTATTAATTTAAATTTATTTTATTTATCTGTCCGTCCGTGTGTCCGTCCGTGCACAATTTTTATCCGGGCTATTTCTCAGCAACTAATGACCGGAATTCAATTAAACTTTACGGGAAGCTTCACTACAAAGAGGAGATGAGCATATTATCAGCGGGTTCTGGTCGGATAATTTTTCACAGAGTTATGGCCCTTTGAAATTTTCTATAAAAAATATTGTCCCCCAACTACTGTGCCCTCCAGACGTTTCCTTTTATCTAAATATATAGTGCAATATTGTGACAAAAACAACTTTGGAGAGCATCACCCGTCTCCGATGGTTTCTTGTTATAAATTGAATACCGTGACTATAAACAATCTTCTGCGATTGCGTTGTTAGCATCCGTAAATACAAAAGATCGCCGCTATCTGCTGAGAACAAATGAACGTTTCCTAGAAATATAAAATTTAACCCCGCTGTAGAATCATGAACGAGATCCCGAAACAGATAATTTTTGTTATAAAAATTGTTAGCTCACCTGTCACAAAGTGACATGGTGAGCTTATGTGACCGTGTGATGTTCGGCGTCCGTTGTAAGTGCGTGTGTGCGTGTGTCGTCAACAATTTGTTTGTGTAGACAGTAGATGTCACAGTTTTCATCCAATCTTTATGAACTTTGGTCAGAATGTTTATCTTGATGAAATCTGGGTTGAAATTGTATTTGGGTCATCTGGGGTAAAAAACTAGGTTACTAGGTCAAATAATAGAAAAACCTTGTGTAGACAATAGAGGTCACAGTTTTCATCCAATCTTTATGAAATTTTGTCAGAATGTTTATCTTGATGAAATCTGGGTTAGGATTGTATTTGGGTCATCTGGGATAAAACAATAGGTCACTTGGTCAAATAATAGAAAAACCTTGTGTAGACAATAGAGGTCACAGTTTTCATCCAATCTTTATGAAATTTTGTCAGAATGTTTATCTTGATGAAATCTGGATTGGGATTGTATTTGGGTCATCTGGGGTCAAAAACTTGGTCACTAGGTCAAATAATAGAAAAACCTTGTGTACACAATATAGGTCACAGTTTTCATCCAATCTTTAAGAAATTAGTCAGAATGTTTATCTTGATGAAATCTGGGTTGGGATTGTATTTGGGTCATCTGGGTCACAAACTATGTCACTAGGTCAAATCATAGAAAAACCTTGTGTAGACAATAGAGGTCTTAGTTTTCATCCAATCTTTATGAAATTTGGTCAGAATGTTTGCCTTGATGAAATCTGGGTTGGGATTGTATTTGGGTCATCTTGGGTCAAAAACTAGTTCACTAGGTCAAATCATAGAAAAACATTGTGTAGACAATAGAGGTCATAGTTTTCATCTGATCGTAATGAAATATGGTCAGAATGTTTATCTTGATAATATCAGTTTTTGGATGGTATATGGGTCATCTGGGGTCAAAAATAAGTTCAACGGGCCAATTCTAGTATAACCTGGTGTAGATGAAAGAGGGTAACAGTTTTCATCACGTCTTAATGAAATTTTGTCAAAATGTATTATTAAATTAATAAAATCTGGCTTGGGATTGTATATGGGTCTGATAGAATTTAAGTTGATGTAGCAAAGTTAGTCAGATGAGCGATTCAGGGCCATCATGGCCCTCTTGTTTTTTATATTCGGTTTAAGCGATTATGAAGCATTTTTGTTGTTGTCTATTGTATCCCTGAAGTTATTGTTGAACTCATGTTCAACGTTTTATAAATTTAGAATATAAACAAGCGTAACCTTCTACTATTGCGTTGTTTTCCCGAATCTATTAATATACCAAGATTATGAATGACCTGTACTACGTCATTAAGACGCAGCAGTGGACTATTTTTATCATTCATAAATAATTTCTTCAGCGACACGTATAATACAAACATTGTTTATTGATTCTTTTCTATATAAATTCCGTTCAAAAATATTCAATTTAACACGATATTCACAAATTGTTTCCATTTGTGAATGAATATAGTCGGAGAACTCAAACCTCTTGCATAAATTATACAACTATTTCTCGCGCGGATACGGCAAGTGTGGCGGGTAGTAGGCTTTCCGTAGATAAGTCGAACTGACTTGAAATTTTCAGTAACAACATTCCGAAAACATGTAATCCCAACGCGAACTTCTAAAAATTGGCGAAGCTCTAAGCAGCAAATATGTGTAGTGCATCTAAACTCGCATACTTATGCAAAACTTTGATAAACATTAAACAGCGTAACAACTGAAATCCAAGCGCTGTTGGCGCTGAAGGTCTGGGGCTAGATTTAGTTTAACGTAAAATGCATTTAGGATGTTTTGTCCGAATTTCTCCCTTAGTCCGAATTTATGCGGGTTGACCCTAGCGGTTGAGTGCAGAAGTTCAGAGACTGTAAGAAAGACAATATTTGTGTATAAAACTACAGTGTACATAGACTGTGGAGGACAACACGATCTGGTTGTGGGAACGATAACCTTGTGTTCAACTCTACAGATCTGGTAGGGGTTCGTCTACATAGGCGGTGAAGATATACAACAACAAAAACATGGCCGCACAAAAACTGTTTTTGTTGGCGTCAAATAAATCACTTTCAATAGCCTAAAATAGCTTTTTATAACATACTAACAGATCAGGAAAACACTCATACTTCTTTTGTAATGTGTATACAAAAGAAAATCCACTTAAGCCCAAGTCTCACTATTGCCGATAGAGCCCCTGTCCATCCCGGTTTTCTAAAGCCGGTCGACGGCGAGGACCGGGATGATTCGTGGAATTTTTTAACGCAGTCGCACTATTTCCAGTGCCGCCCCGGTTGAAGCCGGTCAACAGCCAGGCAGAGTCCCGGTCAACCGGACTGGCTACGGTTTACCGGTGATGCCCCGGCAGAGCCCCGGTTGTCGCCGGTAAAGCCCGGTGGTGAAAGCCGGCAGCATCGCGTCATAGCCCCGGTCGTCGCCTGTAGTGCCCCGGTTGAGCCCCGGTGAAAACCGACAGCGTCCCGGCAGAGCCCTGTATACCGTAACCCCGCCGGCACTCACCGGCGCTATACCGGCAACAGACACTGGCAGAGTTACGGCAACGACCGGTTTCACCCCGGTCGACGCCGGTAATACCCGGGCGGAGCCCGGGAGAATGCCGGTGGCGTCCCAGCAGAACGCCGGTTAACTTATGTACCGTAGCTATACCAGGCCTCTAACGGCATTCACCGGGGCGTTGTCGTAGCTCTGCCGGAGTCTGTATGGGACCCGGTGGAGCTACGGTGCCGTCCCGGTTGTTCCCGTTGCCGTCCGGTGTTTCCCGGTGCCGCGCCAGTCGTTGCGGTCCTGCCCGGTGACTCCCGGTTCATTCCGGAGGTATTAAACATTTCAATAATTTCCCGGTGGAGCCCTGTTTTTCCCCGGTTCATCCCGGTCGTCCCCGGTGGAGCCCCGGCTCATCCTGGTAGAGCCCCGGTTTATCCTGGTAGATCCCGGATCACGCACCGGGGCTCCGCCGGCATCATAGTGAGACTGGGCCTTTACCCTGATAAAGAATGATGTTCGTTGTCTCACGTAGAACTTTGTGTGCTCTATCTGCACAGTGAAAATCATATCCGGGAATTTGTATATTTCCGAAAATTATCATGAATATTTGTTGTTGCTTTTTCATTTTCTGTTTTCTTGAATGTCTCGTAAACGCAAAATAAAATAGCAATATCTTAAAATATGTTTATAAATACCAAATATAATTTCTTCAAAAATGTATGCAAAAAAGGTATTCTTACTGTCTCCGTAGACACTCGTATCTTTTCGGCCTAGACCGTCAAGTGAGGAACTTATTATCGCATGAATATGCAAACAATAAAAACTATGTCGTAGCCAATGCTTAGCAATTTTGCTTCAATAATATGTTTTTACAACTTTTATGACACAGTCATGTTATATAGTGATGTTCTGTATTTACAAGGCGGATACTTGAGATCTGCGAAGAACTTCTTTTATTGCGCATGAATTAAGGGGTAACATCGAGTTTGGGATTTTGGTTTTTGGCAGCCAGCTAATTCTGACTGGCTCAGAAATTTGTATCATTATTATGGCACTGGTGCTACGCTCAAGGCCAAAAACTGGTTTTGACAGTTCCTGACCATTCTATATTATCATGGATGTTTGAGTTGTCTAAGTGTGGGGTCTATGCCGAGAATTCAACGTCTCAGACACATTTCAGTGCCTCTCAATAAGATAATTTGATGTAAAAATATACCAGAACATTTCTATGTACCGACGATATTGTTCAATTATTACATGACAAAGTACTATGTTTAAACAGAGTCATAGACTTCAACGTCATGCTAATGGTGCTTATAATTAGTATCTGTAAAATTTTAAAACAAGAAATGTATGATAAGTTAAATTATAAAACAGTACAGCATGGTAGTAATAATACAAAGAGAACGGTTGCTAAACCATGGCGAAATAACACACTGGCTGACCTATGGAATTCCCTTTGTATAGCTAAAAAGAATTGGTTAAAGTGCACCAAAATGACTGTAAAGAAACAGTTGAAACTGACTTTCATTACAGCTAGGAAAAAACTTTGACCGTGAGGTTCAGAAAAGTAAAGAGCCTACTGGGTGTCGTTTCAAAAAGAATTGCTTCAAGATTGTGAAATAAATGAAAGTATTGTGTGAAGATTGCTCAATATATAATGATGTTAACACTGTTCTTAATAAGTGGAAAGAAGATCTAAGTAGTTTATGTTTAAATAGGCAAGTGACTACCCAATCAATGGACATACTAGAAAATTAGTTAATGGAAATGGTCATGACTTCTCTACATGTATTCTGAATAAGAATATTACTATATTAGAAGATCAAAAAGCCTTACAAAAAGCAAAATTAGGAAAAGCTTGTGGTGTAGATACTATTCCAGTCGATAGTTTGAAAAATAATAATTGTATCGTTTTTGCATATCTTGTATAATGTTTACTTCGACACAGGAATTGTTCCAACTGAGTGTGGGGGTAAAATCATTTAAAGTCCCATCCCCAAATCTGTAACATCTAATCCATGTGACCCTTTATCATATAGAGGCATTGCTGTGTCAAGTTTTATGTACAAAATTAATTACAATCTTTTAAATGATAGATTGTCTGTTTGGGCTGAAGACAATACTATTTAGAAGACGAACAAAATATATTTAGGAAAGGAAGAAGTACTGTTGATCATATTTCATCCCTTACTAATATTATCGAAACTCAAAAGAAACAGAGAAAAAGTCGACTTTGTGCTTTTATTAATTTAAGTAGGCGTATGATTTTATTAGTAGAATATT